>NW_021192416.1:0-4392 GCF_002162155.2 Triticum dicoccoides | reverse complement strand
CCCCAAAAACCACACCTCCTCTCCAGCCCATTCCCCCACCTTTCGATCCCCTAGCCCGCATCAAGCGTCCCCTAGTTTGCTGGAAAGCCATGGTGCGCCGCAAGATCACGTACTACAAGATGCTGATGCCGGAGCGCCACGCAGAAATCCCGACGACGGTCGGCGCCACACACATCCGTTCCAAAGCTCACTTTGCAGCGGGCCAATCCTCGAGTTGTCTGGAGCCAAGCTACGAGGAGGAGGAAGCCGATTCAATGTTCATGGCGGAGGTCACGGTGCAGAAGGACCCCAATGAGTATGAGACAATGGACGTCGACTTCGTGCCGGCGTCCGGGTCCCCCATGGTGCAGGCGGACTAGCGGTTCAACCTGGCGATACTAAAGGAGGACTGGGAGGCATAGTCTCAACTCGACGCGGAGCGCGCGCATGCCGCTGCCATCGAGGCTCTCCTGCAGGCAGAACTGGACGTCGTGGATGTGAACCGGGCGGCAGAGGCTCAACTTGACGTGGAGCACGCTGATGCCGCTGCCATCGAGGCCCTCTTGTAGGAGGAATCGGACGTCCTGGACTTGAACCAGGCGGTGGAGGCTCAACTCGACGCGGAGCGCACGGATGCCGCTGCCATCGAGGCCCTCCTGCAGGTGGAACCGGACGTCCTGAACATGAACCGGGAGGCGGAGGGTCAACTCGACGCGGAGCGTGCGGATGCCGCTGCCATCGAGGCCCTCCTGCAGGGGAAACCGGATGTCCTGGACTTGAACCCGGCGGTGCTCTCATCCGTGCAGAGCACCCGCACACTCTGCATGAACGAGTAGCTGGAGGCCGAGGACAACCACGGTGCGGAGGCACATGTCGGCAGCTTTGGCTGGCTCGCGCCTGCAGCCAAAGACGACGAGGCCGTCTCATTCTGCGAGTAGTGATAGTTTTTCTTTATGTTGTTGTTTTTAGGGATCTTTTGCTGTGTAAAAACATATATTTATGCAAGTCACCTGACTTTCATCATTTGGGTCAATCGACCATTTCAGATGATTGGATGAATATCCTACGTCTCCTAACCCTTCTTCCTCACCTATTCTTCTTCCCCGACAGACCACCGCACGGGCCGTACGGATCTTCCCCAACATGCGGTTGGATAAACATACTGTATGAACGAAAATTATGTGTCAGCATTAGGATGGCTGAGTTTGGTTTGATCACATGCGGTAGCATGTGTCAGTGAGGATGCGTTCCCTTGGTTGGGTTTGCGGCATGTAGGAGTGATTGTGTGAGGGTGCGGTGCGACCGCTGCATGGAGGAGCGACTGTGTGAGGGTGCAGTGCGACCGCGGTGTGCAGGAGTGAATGTGTAAGGGTGTGGTGCAACCGCGAGAGTCGTGCGCAAGTGTACCTCCTTTTCATTTTTAAAACTTTAGGCAAGCTTGGCAAAAATGTGTGGCGAAGTATGGCAATGCAAGGCCTAGACCCAAACAGGATACAAGTACGTATGCAGGAGTACTAGTGTTAAAAAAGAAAGTCAGGGTCTTCCTTCGCAGGATTAATCGATACAAATCCTCGTTTGATGTGTCAATTAATGCGTATTTTTTCTCCAAAGCCCAATGAGCTAACCATCTCACTCCTCATCGCTTGATTAATGCAGTGCCATGCAAACCAACCTTCTCACTTCCACATGCATGCAAGGGTATATTAATGTCCTTGGTTGCAAGTACGAGGCAAACCCCATCAATTTTGCCTCGATTAGTGTTAGTGGCCTTCTGCAAATTGTAATTTTGATATATCGACCTTGTGTACAAAAAATGGAGGTAGTAACTATTTGACTTCCTTCCCCATTGTGGTGACATCGACGATATCTCAGACGTTGTGGTTTCGCGACATGCGTTCGACGGAGAACACCATTGAGGGAGACCACGGTAAGTCGTTCACAAGTGCCGCCTGCAAGCCGAGACAACCGCTTTATTTGCATCCAAGAAGTCCGTTGAACCAAAGGACGCATAAATGTACTAGTACTAGTACACAATAGCGTCGTCCGTCTAGCTTAGTGCAGTGAGGTGGTTTCTCAAAGAAGACGATGGAGAAGCGGAGTCAGCGAAGAGTGAAATGATGGTTGCGTCATCCGTGCTTTGTGATTTGACGCCTCACTGCTTTGTGATTTGTGATAGAAGTAACATGGGAGTAGACTCTGTGCTCTATACTGTACATGCGTCCAGGACGGGAGAAAGAGAAGAGACATTGCATTTTTCTATTCCTTCAATCAATCAATCAGGGAGCTTCGGTTCCATCTTTTTGGCTTTGGCAGCACCGTCCACAATGGTTCCCATCGATGCCAAAAGCTATTTTCACATTTGGCTACACATTGTGGATGCCCTTAACTGTATCACTTGGTTTTGCTCCTGTGTGATATCTATACAAATCTCAATTATATTGATCTAAAAAATTATAGAATCAAGATTAGTAAAAAGGAGGTGATTTTGCCGCGCGGATGGCGGGGGAGGTTTCTTATTTTTAGAGGACATTGGCATGGCGGTTTGCTAACATGCGGTCCCACATGTCAGTGCTTTACCAAGCCGATCCGCGTCCCACATGAGGCAGAACAACGGGAGAAGCAACACGTGGTTAACTTGAAGAAGATGAGGGAGAAGCGGATTCAGCAACGAGTGAAATGATGGTTGCTTCATCCCTCCAACTTCTTTTTTAGCATTATTACTTCGTCCCTCCAACTTAACCGCGGGAAAGGTGGATCTTTGTGATTTGATGCCTCATTGCTCATTACTACGCCAGCGCCATGACTGGGGTGCTTCACCACTGCTGCTCTGCACTGTATTTTGGTATGGCACGTGGACTTGGTAGCTTGATGTCCCACATGTCGGCGAAAGGGACTAGAACATTTATAAAAACGAGTGCTGCACTCTTACGACAGAGGAGTACATGGCACGGCGGCCCCGTGAACTGATACTTGTACTGTAGTACTATAGTTTTGCTGTTTCGCACGATCCATCGATACAAACCCGATTAAGCGGGAAAGGGCGGGATTTTTCCTGCACGGTAGATGATACTGGCCATACATTTCAAAGGCAATTTTAATGTATGCAAACTGAATAATTAAGTAACAATATGATATCTAGTAAAACTAAAAACACATATGATTTATTGTGTTAGAGTGTAGTAGTAGTGCTGTATTGCATAGTTGTTAGAGGTAACATGCGAGAGCGTGTAGAGATGTAGTTTTGGAGGGCCTATAGAGAGAAAAGCGTAATACGGTCACCGGACTTCAGAATACGCTCATTACGGTCACTATATACGTTTTGCAGTGATTATTTGGTCACTTGCTCACCATTCAGCATCGGATTGCACTCTGTTGACCAGCCAAATATTCTGTGTGGCACCATGTTGACTAAACCACGTTCCTTGTGGGTCCCACCTGTTAGTTCGCATAGGAAAAATGTCAGATAAACAGAAATTTACGCAGGCGCGACAAGACTCCAACCCATAAGCGGGAACCACCTGGTTGTGTATGTGTCCGTCAGGGACTGATGTGTGCGCATGCACGTGTAGGTTGAGCACTTGAGCGTGAGAGTGTGTGTTGGTCGTGTGGTGTGTGCATGCATGCGTGCGTGTGTGCATGTGAGTATTGTGTGCGTGCGTGGCTGCGTGTGTATGTGTGAGTGTTGCGTGCGTGTGTGGCTGCTTGTGTTCGTGTGAGTGTTGCATGCATGTAGTTTGTGTGCATGTGTGTGTGTGTATAATCACCACACCAGCTCCTGTGTGTTAAAACAGATGACTGAGCATACCAATACAAGGCCACCTTGTCCGCTGTGCCCGCGGTCATGACTTCGAACCACCGTCCAATATTTTTTTGTCGTTTGTTTACATTCTTACTAGCAAGATGCCCGTGCGTTGCACGTAACATCAAGATGCATTTGTATGACTAGTTTATCTTGTGAGAGAAAAGGATGAACGGGGGAAGGACTTATTTGCAAATGTGGAGAGGTGTGTGGGTACATTTTTGCAAAATTGCCATAGTCTCCTTCCTATCCGTCAGATATAAATTGGACGGCCTATATTGCAGGATGGCAGGCACACCATCATTGCCAACTCTGTTTCTATAAGAGTGTAGAGTAGATACACGCCAACAGGTGGGCCCAATGGTAGTGATATAATGTGATGCAACACTAGAGGTGCCACGTGGAGCGTTTAACTGGTCAACTAGTCATGTCTTGAGCAAACATAGAGCTGTACGGTGAGCCCGTGACTTTATAATAACCACAAAACATAAATGGTGACCGTAATGAGTGGATTCTGAAGTCCAATGTACGTATCGTGCTTTCGCATCAAATACAATGATAGTCACTGTATATATCGCGAGAGAAATATAAAACATGGGTGAATATGCTGGGGC
>NW_021192415.1:0-1094 GCF_002162155.2 Triticum dicoccoides | reverse complement strand
AGGACCCCGTGGCGTTGCCTCTGGATGAACAGGACCCCGATCGATCAAGCCGGTTGGGGCTGGATGAACAGGACCCCGTGGAGGGCTGGATGAACAGGACATCCCCGTGGAGGGCTAGATGAACTGTAGACGGTGGAGGGGTGGATGAACAGTAGCCCGTGGAGGGGTGGTTGAACAAGATCCCATGGAGAGGGGTGGTTGAATAGTAGCCGGTGGAGTAGCATGTGGTGGAGGCTGGATGAAGAGGAGCCCGTGGATGAACAGTCGCAGGTGGAGGCTGGAGGCGGTCAACGGTGGATGAACAGTAGCCTGTGAGGCTGGAGGAGGTCGACGGTGGAGATGAACAGTATCCCTTGGAGTCCCGTTTTGTGGTACGCCACGCCCCTCCCGATGAACAGGACCCCCATTTCGACCGTAGCGCTCCAACACAAGTCTGTTTCGTCCGTTTTGCAGTACGCCACACCCCTCCCGATCAACAGGACCCCCGTTTTGTTGGGGAATGTTGCAGAAAATTAAAATTTTTCCTACGGTTTCACCAAGATCCATCTATGAGTTCATCTAAGCAACGAGTCAAGGGAGAGAGTTTGCATCTACATACCACTTGTAGATCGCGTGCGGAAGCTTGCAAGGTGATGATGGAGTCGTACTCGACGTGATTCGAATCACCGATGACCAAGTGCTGAACGGACAGCACCTCCGCGTTCAACACACGTACGGGACGGGAGACGTCTCCTCCTTCTTGATCCAGCAAGGGGGAAGGAGAGGTTGAGGAAGACAGCTCCACCGGCAGCACGACGGCGTGGTGATGGTGGAGAGGCAGTACTCCGACAGGGCTTCGCCAAGCACACAACGGAGGAGGAGAGGTGTTGGGGAGGGGAGGGCTGCGCCTTGGAGGGTCGTGCGGCTGCCCTCCCCTCACCCCTCTATTTATAGGGGGAAGGGAGAAGGGGGCCGGCCCCTCTAGAACCCATCTAGGGGGGGCGGCGGCCAAGGGGAGAGGGGGAGAGGGTGGCTTGCCCCCCAAGCCAAGGGGGCGCCCCCTCTAGGGTTCCCCCCCTCAACCCTAGGCGCAAGGGCCCAAGGGAGGGGGTGCG
>NW_021192414.1:0-931 GCF_002162155.2 Triticum dicoccoides | reverse complement strand
TTCCACAATGTCTTAATTCTGTGCCAAACTCGTGATTCAGATATTCATCTCTATGATCATATCATAGATCTTTTATCCTCTTGTCACGACGATCTTTCAACTTCACACTGAAATTACTTGAACCTTTCAATAATTCAGACTCGTGATTCATCAAGTAAATATACTCAACATCTACTCGAATCATCTGTGAAGTAAGAACATAACGATATTCACTGCATGCCTCAGCACTCATTGGACTGCACACATCAAAATGTGTTACTTCCAACAAGTTGCTATCTTGTTCCATCTTACTGAAAACGAGGCTTTTCAGTCATCTTGCCCATGTGGTATGATTTGCATGTCCCAAGTGATTCAAAATCAAGTGACTCAAAACGGTCCATTTGCATGGAGTTTCTTCATGCATATACACCAATAGACATGGTTCGCATGTCTCAAACTTTTCAAAAACGAGTGAGCCCAAAATCCATCAATATGGAGCTTCTTCATGCATTTTATACCGATATGACTTACGTGGCAGTGCCACAAGTAGGTGGTACTATCATTACTATCTTTTGGCATGAACATGTGTATCACTATGATCGAGATTTAATAAACCATTCATTTTAGGTGTAAGACCATTGAAGGTATTATTCAAATAAACAGAGTAACCATTATTCTCCTTAAATGAATAACCGTATTGCGATAGACGTAATCCAATCATGTCTATGCTCAACGCAAACACCAAATAACAATTATTTAGGTTTAACACCAATCTCTTTGGTAGAGGGAGCGTGCGATGCTTGATCATATCAAGCTTGGAAAAACTTCCAACACATATCGTCAGCTCACCTTTAGCTAGTCTCCGTTTATTCCGTAGCCTTTTGTTTCGAGTTACTAACACTTAGCAACCGAACCGGTATCTAATACCCTGGTGCTACTAGGAGTACTAGCA
>NW_021192413.1:0-980 GCF_002162155.2 Triticum dicoccoides | reverse complement strand
GGTCGATCTAATCATATCTGGGAGCAGTTATGAGGACTGGATACGTGGCGAAAAAGGCGGCGCGGAGATCGAGGCGGCTATGCCCCGTCCCATCCGAACGCCGCGGTCTGCCCCGCTTCGCGCGCGCCCCCAAATTTCGCACCCCGCGGAATCCGCGAGCAACAAATCAGTCTGTCAGACGCGGTGTTTCCGGCGATCCGTCGCTCGGAGATCGTCGAAGCTCGAAAGATCACTCGACGCAAAAATAGAATGGATCGAGTCGACCGAAGACAAATTGCTCCCTGTCAACGAAGAGATTCTTTGATCCAGAACAGCGCACAACTAGAGCGCAAAGGTTAATCGGAAACGACATCGACTCCTTCTTCACTCGAAGCCTCAATCCATTCGGGGGCTAATGATGGGGTTATGTACCTAGGGTAGGGTCATGGACCTGTTCCAAGTAACTTACCCTAGGACATCCCTAGAAGAGGTCGCCTTCCAGTCGACCAACGAGGATTCACTCGACTGGCCTGAAGGACTCGACCACGAAGACTCACTCGACCACCAGGAGGTCAAGAGGCACTCTGCACCGCAACGGCCTGTAATTAAGTAGACTTTATGATAGTAAAGGCACTTTATGTGGGGCGTTACCAGTAACGCCCCAGACTTAACTCACCTTAAACCCTCTCCTACGTGGGCTGGCTGGGGTCCTGGCGCACTCTATATAAGCCACCCCCTCCACAGGCAGAAGGGTTCGGCACCTTGTAATCCATACATTCATAATCCACTCGACCGCCTCCGGGCTCCGAGACGTAGGGCTGTTACTTCTTCCGAGAAGGGCCTGAACTCGTACATCCTGTGTGCTTACAACCTCTCCATAGCTAGGACCTTGCCTCTCCATACCTACCCCCCACTCTACTGTCAGGCTTAGAACCACGACAGACGTCGTCGCGGTAGCGACGACGGACGCCGAGACGAGCACGTGACACCACTGCCACCAC
>NW_021192412.1:0-624 GCF_002162155.2 Triticum dicoccoides | reverse complement strand
AAATGAGTCTTGTTTTGATTTAAACAAATTTAAAAAAAACTATAAAGGAATGACAAAAGAACAAATAATTTATATTTTTGGAAATCCAATTATTTCTGATTCTTTTAATAATGTCTTTCATTATATTATTTTTGAAAAAGAAAGTAGATCTAAATGTCATCAAAGGACACTAAACATATTTTTTAAAAAAAATAAAGTGTCAAAATTAGATATTCAATGAATTATAAGAAATAAGTTATTTTTTTATTTTTTTGGAGCTGGCGGGATTTGAACCCGCGTCCAAAATTTCTATAAATAAAGATACTACATGCTTAGTTTTTCTTTTTTTTAATTCATCGCTTAATTTGGAAAAACTCATTTTAAGCGCATAGCTTGAAAATCAATTCCGTGTTACCGTCAAGCTTGGTATTCACGTTTTTCTCTTTAAATTTTGACCTTTCTTAAAAATTTCTCTTTCTCAAGAGATAAGTCAGAGATGAAAGGGCTTTAAAACAGTTTTTTAAGCTGCTAAAGCGTAGTTTTGTTTATTATTTGCAGCTATTTTTTTACGGTTTTTTATCGAGGCAAACCGTTCCTCGGCATGCACTTTATTTTTTTGATAATTTTGTCGAATCCAAAAACAGC
>NW_021192411.1:0-1786 GCF_002162155.2 Triticum dicoccoides | reverse complement strand
GTCTTTTGTTGGGTTTGGTTCTTGAGAAGGAGGCCCCATGAAGTCGCCATCGTACCCATGCTCGGCAAAGTACTGATCGACGTTGCCAAATGTATCATCGTCGTCGTCGTCGTCGTTCTGATCCTGTGCCATATGCATGTTTGGATCCAGTGGCATAGGGATGTCCGGCACCGTTACGGCGGTCTTGCCATGGGGCCGACTTGGCGCCGGCACGACTGGCGGTGTTGTCTTTGGGGTGGTGTCCCCCGCTCCCAAACGAATCTGGCTCTTCGGCCAAAGCAGGGGCCAGCTCAGGCAGGCGCTGAGGGTCATCACGTCATCATCGTCGGCCCCGACGGGTCGAATCGGAGGTAACAAGTCGTCGCAGCCTGGCAGCACCCGAACCAGTTGAACCCTAAACAAGTTGGGTGGCATCTGGGTACCGTGGAACAAGGGGTTGCCCAGTTGAACGATTTTTCCCTTGGCGACATCGACCAACTCGTTGTTCACGAAGTGGAGGAGAGTGCACGGAACGTCGGCGGCGCCCTGCGAAAACATGTAGGGCGTCAGGGATGCCCAGTCAAAGGCAAGGAGATGAAGTCCTCGGCCGAGAGAGGCTTAATTAGTTACCGTGATGATGGCGTCGAGCTCGGCTAATGTCGAGGCACCGCCAACGGTGGGCGTGCAGTTGACGGAGCGGCCGCTTGCTGAAGAGGTGCCGGCCGGCGTACACCCGGGTGCATTAAGCTCCCGTGCCGGCGTCAGAGACACCAATGCCGCTTCCGCCGGAGGCACCAATGGCCCCGCCATCGCATTATGCGAGTTGCTGGCCGTGAAGCTAGGAATCGGGGGCGGCCCCTGTTGGCCGCCCGCAATCCACGCACTCAACCCCGAGATCAAGGTAGGCACAAGGGCGGTGATCGTCGCTCTGAGTCGTTGTTCCCCTTGCTCTTGGACAATCTCCGGAATCCGCGCCACCTATGCCTTGAGTTCTTGAACCTCTCGCGCCTGGCTTTCCGACCTGGTCTTTTTCTCCTTCCGCACACCAGCGGTATAGTATGACCCCCATTTTGTCGACAAGCCTTTGCCGGCCACACGACCAGCTGACGTCGGCTTACTGAGCTTATCCTTGTTCTTCATTATATTCAACCCCCTATTTAGAGTGGTGTCCCAAGGGTTGCTCTGAGTCGACCCCGCGCTACTGCTTTCAGTCGCCTGCGGAAGGAATGTGAACCATTTAGAAATTCGGCTTCATTAATTAGAATGCAACCATATGGAGCTAATTACGCGGGGGTGTATTCCTTACCAGAACAAGCTCAAGCTGCCTGGTCTTCGGATCCGGGGTAAGCTCCTTTGTTTTCGGGTCCTTCTTGTACCGGGCCCTGACAAAGTTCCTGGTCTGCTTGTCACCGTATTTATCGAAGAGGGGCGGTAGGCCTTGCTCGGCACGGTCCGCCTCCTCCTTGTCCCATATAGGCTCCGCCACTCTGTAACCGCCGGGACCGAGTGTGTGTTCCCCTATGTTCAGCTCCCGCATTTGTTTCCCCCACTCACTTGATTGGGAGCTTGCGGTGCTCGAGCAATTGATCTTGAAGTCGTTGTAGTCATCTTCGGTGATCGAAGGATTTTTCTCCTTGATCTTCTCATAACTCTCACCTTTCTCGATCATTCTCTTCACATTGCTTTTCCAAGTAGACAGGGCCTTGCTCATCTTCGTGAGGGCAGCATTGTTCACTTTATTCCCTTTGAGGCTTGTGTTTTCGAATTCAGCGGGGAACTTGTATCGTTCGTGCAGCTTCGTGAAGAG
>NW_021192410.1:0-1340 GCF_002162155.2 Triticum dicoccoides | reverse complement strand
AGATAATGGTGGTTGTGCCTGTTTTCTTGTATCACGGCTGGAGGTGGCACCGGATGGAGGTGCTGGTGCAGTTGAAGTAGAAGATGCACGTGGTGTCCATGATGAAGGCCGGCCTGCAGAAAAGTTAGTTCGCCCCAATGCTTGTCGATCCTGCACTTCACGTTCAGCTTTACAAGCAAGATGGAATAAACGAGTGATATTAGTATACTCCTTATAGTCTAGAATGGTCTGAATCTCTCTATTTAATCCACCCAGAAAACGTGCAAGCATAGCTTCATTCTCCTCAACAATACCACATCTAATCATGCCAGTTTGTAATTCCTGATAATATTCTTCTACAGAATTTTTCCCTTGTCTTAAACGCTGCAATTTTTGAAGCAATTCACGTTGATAATATGGTGGAACCCAACGCGTACGCATAGCAGTTTTCAAAGCAGCCCAAGTAGTTGGAATAGGATATAATCTACAATGTTCGGATCACCATACACATGCAAAACTAGTGAAAGCACAAACAGCAGCAGCAACTCGTCTCTCCTCAGGATATTGTAAACATGTAAATCATTGTTCAGTTTCTAACTCCCAAGTAAGATATATATCAGGAACATATCTACCCTCAAATGGTGGAATATTCAATTTCAATTTAGGAATATGGACATCATCTCGTACCTGAGGTGGTGGTGCAGGCCTACCATTACGAATATATACCTGAGGTCGACCTGCTGGTGGCGGTACAGGTGGCTGCACGTAGTGTTGATTTTGATCAACCTCATCCTCATAATCTCCCACATAATCATCCTCCTCCGCATCAGCAGCAGGAGCCACAGAAGTATCAACAGCAGCACCAACAGTTTGGCCAAACACAAGAGGAACACGGCTTGCTCGGCGGAGGTCTGCTTCGCGACGTGGAGGTAGTCGTTGTTGTTGTTGTTGGAGAGGTGCGTTAGGTGCAGCGGGTGGTGGTGGTGGAAGACGAGCGAGCAATTCATTAAACTTGTTATCGAGCTTTGTTTCGAACGTCTTCTCAAGGCCAGTGATCTTCTCCATGGCCTCTTCAAAATTGTTCAGCACATCTTGCACCTGTTCAGTCATCATTTGCTGAAACTTATCATGAAGCTCCTTGTTCGATAAATTCTCCCAGTCAATCTCGTCGGCTTGTGATCCTGGCATGGTTAGCAGCAATAGAAACACACAAGAATATGATCCTACAGACTACGAACAAGTGGTGGTGGTGGGTGTCACAAATCCGTCAAGCAAATCTCAAATTCTTACCAGTTCTTACCCAGCAGCAGGCGGTGATCGGCAACCGTTGTAGTCAAAAACTCTCAAAGCTTGGATAGAGC
>NW_021192409.1:0-915 GCF_002162155.2 Triticum dicoccoides | reverse complement strand
TGACGTTTGGTACACCCAAGGCACTCTTACGGTATCCGGGAGTTACACGATCTCATGGTCGAAGGAAGAGATACTTGACACTTGCAAAGCTCTAGCAAAACGAACTACACGATCTTTTATGCTATGCTTAGGATTGGGTCTTGTCCATCACATCATTCTCCTAATGATGTGATCCCGTTATCAACGACATCCAATGTCCATAGTCAGGAAACCATGACTATCTGTTGATCACAACGAGCTGGTCAACTAGAGGCTCACCAGGGACATTGTGTGGTCTAAGTATTCACACGTGTATTACGATTTCCGGATAATACAGTTATAGCATGAATAAAAGACAATTATCATGAACAATGAAATATAATAATACTTTTATTATTGCCTCTAGGGCATATTTCCAACAGTCTCCCACTTGCACTAGAGTCACCAATCTAGTTACATTGTGATGAATCGAACACCCATAGAGTTCTGGTGTTGATCATGTTTTGTACGCGAGAGAGGTTTAGTCAGCGGATCTGCGACATTCAGATCCGTGTGCACTTTGCAAATCTCTATGTCTCCATCTTGAACATTTTCATGGATGGAGTTGAAACGACGCTTGATGTGCCTGGTCTTCTTGTGAAACCTGGGCTCCTTTGCGAGGGCAATAGCTCCAGTGTTGTCACAGAAGAGTTTGATCGGCCCCGACGCATTGGGTATGACTCCTAGGTCGGTGATGAACTCCTTCACCCAAATCGCTTCATGTGCTGCCTCCGAGGCTGCCATGTACTCCGCTTCACACGTAGATCCCGCCACGACGCTCTGCTTGCAGCTGCACCAGCTTACTGCTCCACCATTCAACATATACACGTATCCGGTTTGTGACTTAGAGTCATCCGGATCTGAGTCGAAGCTAGCGTCGACGTAACCCTTTACGAC
>NW_021192408.1:0-1808 GCF_002162155.2 Triticum dicoccoides | reverse complement strand
CCCACGCCCTTGGTACCAAACGTTGTTGCCAACATAACTGACAGGCTATCCTCTGACCTGCCTTGCTATCATGACCGTTCAAGATGTTAGCGCCTTCCTGCTTTTAACCCACATGGTGGGCCCATAACCCACAGGTCCCAGGATCGGAACCTGACTCTCCTGTATATCTTTGATTCTGAAATATTCTTGCATTTGGCTTCGTATCATGTCACGAGCCACCTTTCGAGAGATGATCTATTCCCGATGCTCTGAACCCTTTTCTCACACTCTGTTCAGGTATCAATCGTTTATCCTTTCGCTTGAAACTTCCTATTGTACCTTCATATTTGCTCTCGATGTTCTCTTAAGTTTCAACTTGGGAGATATTTCTACCTCATTCCCTGAATTGTTCACCAGACAATCACCCCTATAAGTGTCAGCTCTTCTGAAGTTGCTCTTTACTTCCCCACCTAAATCTCGGGACGAGATTTCTTGTAGTGTAGGAGATTTGTAACACCCCCAGTGTCATGCTACAGTAATCTCTGTTAATGGCGCCATGTCATCATTGTTACTGTTGCTAATCTCACGTTGATTCAAAACCAATTCAAATTCAATTTTAAAATAAAGTCAAATAAAATATTCCTCAAAACAGTAAAACAAAAATGTTCGCTGGGTTGAAAATATCCACTGACTAAATGTCATGAATGATTCAACATCATTTGAGATAGCTAATTTCCCCTGGGAATTAAAGCAGTTCCAAATCAGCATTTTTAAATGCTTTTCCAATTGTGAAAAATCCAAGTCATTTCAAACTCCTCCCAAACTTTTTGTGGCAAGTGCCAAATATTGTAATATATTTATTTGGCCAAGTCCCACATTTTTCAGAACTCCTTTTGGCAGCTCAAATATTGCATATCATTTTTTTTCTGTAAAAAGAAAAGAGCAAAAGAAAGGAAAAGGGGAGAGAGAGAGAAAAGGCCCCTGACCCCCCCATCCTGGGCCTAACCCTCCGGGCTAAGCTCAACAGGCCATGTGGCCCACTACCCCTCCCCTGTCGTCTCCCACCTCCCACTGTTTGACCGACCGGGCGCCTCGGCGCCACCCGACCACCTCGCCGACCTCGCCGGGAGAGGATAAGGGCGACGCCTCAGGCTCCCCTTCCACTTGCTCTGCCACCCCACTCGCGCCAGTCCTTTCCCCTCGCCCGCTTCGTCTCTCCCTCGCACCCCAGATCCCCTCCCCATTGCATCCGAACGCCACGGCCGCCATGGCCGCCGTCGCCCTCGTGGCCACCGGCCACCACGCGCGTCTTCGCCATGACGTAGCTCCTCGCCATCATCCGCTACGCCCCCTGGTGCCATCCGCAAGAGCTCGGAGGCGCTAGAGCGCCGTCACACCGCCTTCTTCAACCTCCGTCCGCCTCGGGCCGCCGCACGCCGACGCCGTCTCCGGCCACCTCGACTCTTCCTCGGGCCTTCCCAGCAACGGAAGTGAGCGCCGGACCTCCCCCCCTTTCCTTCTCTTCCCTGCTTCTGCCGTTACCCGTAGCTGGTTCCCCCGTCATGCCCGAGCTTGTCGCCATCGTGTGGTTCGCCGCCGTAGCCACGGCTCGCGGAGCTCGTAGCCGGCCACCCCGCCATGCTCAGCACGCTCCCAGAGGCGGGGCAAGCCTTCTGGCTCGCCTCGCCGTGCCCCTAGCAATGTCCCCGCTGTGCACCCGAGCGCCGTCGCTGCTCGTACTCGCCGCCGTCGCTGCAGGCGCGCTCCGGCCAAGCCACCACCGCAGTCGGATGCGCGCGAGCCCTGCGGTGTCGTAGGTTCAAACCGCG
>NW_021192407.1:0-1209 GCF_002162155.2 Triticum dicoccoides | reverse complement strand
AAAAATTATCAGAAAAATTCAAGGAATCCATCTGTACCATTTTCATGCATGTTAGAACAACTTATAGCTGCTGTTTAGCACAAATCAATTAAATGGCATTTGAATAATCACATATGGAGTTTGAATTTGAATATTATATTCAAACCAACTTCATTTAATCTGTTGCTAGTTGCATTAGCCCAAAACACATTCATTTTGCCATGTCATGATCATGCATCATATTGTGCATTGCATTGATTGTGTTCCCTTCTGTGTTGCCGGTATTTGTCCCCTCTCGATAGACGTGATACCGATGATGTGATCGTTGACACTGATGAAGACTCAATGTTATCTTCAGAAGTGCCAGGCAAGCAAAACCCCCTTGTTCACTCCGATAAAATCCCACTCTCTCGCTCCTGCTCTCTTTTACTGCATTAGGACAACACCGATTCATCTGTTACTTGCTGCGGTAGCTGAACCCCTTTATCCTTTGCATGACCTGTCATTGCCACAGTAAATAGATGAAACCCACTAGCATGAGTAGGAGTTGTTTGAGCCCTGTTGTGCCTACTCATTCATGCTTGTTTGTCATGCCTGCTACTGCTTAGAGTTGAGTCAGGTCTGATTCATCGGGGATGAATCAGAGGCGTGTGAACATGTCCTACTGTGTGTGAGCTAAGTTTGTGAACACGATTTGGTAAAGGTAGCGGTGAGAGGCCATGTAGGAGTACATGGTGGGTTGTCTCATTGCAGCCGTCCTAAGGAACTGAGTTCTGCGTTTGTGATCCATGATTCAGCTACTACCATACATTGGGCCCTGAAATATGACCCCGCTCGACTTCTTATTCACCCTCGTCCTCTGTCCAGGAGTTGCAAGTAGTTTCTGGTGTTTGTAGTATGCTGGAGGCCGTGGACAGCGCTGACCGTAGGGGTGGGCTGTGATGCGGTAGGCACGTGGCCGGGTATACCGGGCGCCCGTTTGGTGTCACGGAACCCTGTTCACATCGTTTGGGGCTGTGAGCGAAACTCCGGCCGGATCTCCTCATGGATGGAACCCGAATAGGCGATAAACCTGGACTAGAGACTTGAGTGTTTAGGTAGGTCGTGGTCTACACCCACGTCGGCTTTCGCTTGAAGTCTGCCGAGCACATGTCGTGTGCAGACGCTAAGTGGTGGAAACATGTATGAAGAAGTACACCCCTGCAGGGTTATCATCATCTATTCGAATAG
>NW_021192406.1:0-1166 GCF_002162155.2 Triticum dicoccoides | reverse complement strand
GATATGATGATACCACGCCAAGTTTCAACATTTTCAGGATTCATTTTGAAGTGATTTTCAATTTCACGGTCATTTAGCTATCTAAACAATTAGGTAAATGACCGAAAAACAACAAATGATGTCAGAACATGTTGGAAATTGATGACGTCGCTTTGACTGCTGCATACTGAACACAAAAGAAGTCCGGAGTTCAAATAAGTTTAAAAAACATTGAATTGGCCGTGTAACAGATGAGTTCTCGTCCGAAACCCTGATACTCCGAAAGAGTATGTCCAGTTTGTACACGAAGTGCGTCCAGTTTTTGCCGTGACCCTCTCTACTCTTTCGCGCATGCTATGCGGGTGATATGATGATACCATGCCACGTTTCACCATTTTCAAGATTCATTTTGTAGTGATTTTCAATTTCATGGTCATTTTGCTCTCTAAAATAATTAGATAAATGACTGAAAAACAACAAATGATGTCAGAACATGTTGGAAATTGATGACGTCGCTTTGAATGCTGCATACTGAACACAAAAGAAGTCTGGAGTTCAAATAAGTTTAAAAAACATTGAAGTGGCCGTGTAACAGATGAGTTCTCGTCCGAAACCCTGATACTCCGAAAGAGTTTGTCCAGTTTGTACACGAAGTGCGTCTAGTTTTTGCCGTGACCCTCTCTACTCTTTCTCGCATGCTATGCGGGTGATATGATGATACCATGCGACGTTTCGTCGTTTTCAGGATTCATTTTGTAGTGATTTTCAATTTCACGATCATTTAGCTCTCTAAACAATTAGGTAAATGACCGAAAAACAACAAATGATGTCAGAACATGTTGGAAATTGATGACGTCGCTTTGAATGCTGCATACTAAACACAAAAGAAGTCCGGAGTTCAAATAAGTTTAAAAAACATTGAAGTGGCCGTGTAACAGATGAGTTCTCGTCCGAAACCCTGATTCTCCGAAAGAGTTTGTCCAGTTTGTACACGAAGTGCGTCCAGTTTTTGCCGTGACCCTCTCTACTCTTTCGCGCATGCTATGCGTGTGATATGATGATACCATGCCAAGTTTCAGCATTTTCAGGATTCATTTTGTAGTGATTTTCAATTTCACGGTCATTTAGCTCTCTAAACAATTAGGTAAATGACCGAAAACAACAAATGATGTCAGAACATGTTGGAA
>NW_021192405.1:0-1199 GCF_002162155.2 Triticum dicoccoides | reverse complement strand
TGCTCCCCGTCGTCCGTGCGTCCTCTCATCGTGTCCAGGAGCTCCGCCGCTGTCCACTCCATCGAGCACGCCGAGCCCCGAGCGCTCGCAACGCCCGAGTCCACCGCAACGACCTCGCCCGAACCGCCGTCGCCGGAGATCCCCTTCAACGCTGCCGTCGCTCCGGTCCATCTCCGGCCGCACCAAGGGCTTCGTCGCACTCACTGTGAGCTTAGCCATCTTCCCCCCTCCTTTTCTTGCTCCCGAGCTGTGTAGCGACCTCCCGGAGCTCAACCGCACCCACCGCCGTGGAGCTCGTCGCCGACGTGCTCCCGGTCACCCTCCGACCACTCCACGGTGTCCATCATGCTCACCGTGTCACATAGCACCTAGCTAGCTACTCCCCGCGCCTCACCGACCCCTCTAGCGTCAAGTTCGTCTTCGGCCGAACCCCGGTGGCCGCCAAAGTCATCGCCGACGCCAACTCCGGCCACCCCGACCCCAACGGACTCCACCAAGAGCTGCGGCTCGTCCTCGGCTCCACTCCGGTGGTCTCCGCGACCCATTTGGCGGCCGAAACAGCCAAAACCACTTCCGCCGCCGCGTCGGGCTCGCCGGCGGCTAAACGCCGGTGCAGCCGACCCAGGTTTGACCACGGGTGGGCCCTGGTTGACTCCCCTGAGTCAATGACAGGTGGGGCCCAGCCCTGTTAATTAAATAGGTTTAGTTTTAATTAAACTTTAATTAATCTAATCACACTGACACGCGGGACCCACTGTCAGGTTTGACCCTGACGTATCCCGTTGACCTGCTGACGTGACACTGATGTCAGACTGACGCAATAATTGATTTTCTGGAATTAATCTAATATAGGAAATTCCAGAATATAGTTTAAACTTCAAAAATTCATAACTTTTATTCTGTAACTCCAAATCAGACAAATTATATATGAAAAATGATCAGAAAAATCCAATCTATCCATCTGTACTATTTTCATGCATGATTAAACAAGTTAACCTGATGTTTAATGCAGAACAAGGAAAAACACTTTAAAGGGCCATGTTTGAGTTTGAAATTTGAATCTTTGATTCAAATTGGTTCAAACCCTTCTGGTCTTAGTTGCATTAGCCCAACACACTCATATTGCTATGTTTCATGCATGCATCATATTGTTGCACATTGTTTGGTGATGGTTGTGTATCGGTGTTCTTTGCGGCAGG
>NW_021192404.1:0-1089 GCF_002162155.2 Triticum dicoccoides | reverse complement strand
TTGTACACGAAGTGCGTCTAGTTTTTGCTGTGACCCTCTCTACTCTTTCGCACATGCTATGCGGGTGAAATGATGATACCATGCCAAGTTTCAACATTTTCAGATATCATTTTGTAGTGATTTTCAATTTCACGGTCATTTAGCTCTCTAAACAATTAGGTAAATGACCGAAAAACAACAAATGATGTCAAAACATGTTGGAAATTGATGACGTCGCTTTGAATGCTGCATACTGAACAGAAAAGAAGTCCGGAGTTCAAATAAGTTTAAAAAACATTGAAGTGCCCCTGTAACAGATGAGTTCTTATCCGAAACCCTGATACTCCGAAAGAGTTTGTCCAGTTTGTAAACGAAGTGCGTCCAATTTTTGTAGTGACCCTCTCTACTCTTTCGCACATGCTATGCGGGTGAAATGATGATACCATGCCATGTTTCAAAATTTTGAGAATTCATTTTGTAGTGATTTTCAATTTCACGGTCATTTAGCTCTCTAAACAATTAGGTAAATGGCCGAAAAACAACAAATGATGTAAGAACATGTTGGAAATTGATGACGTCGCTTTGAATGATGCATACTAAGTACAAAAGAAGTCCGGAGTTCAAATAAGTTTAAAAAACATTGAAGTGGCCGTGTAACAGATGAGTTCTCGTCCGAAACCCTGATACTCCGAAAGAGTTTGTCCAGTTTGTACACGAAGTGCGTCCAGTTTTTGTCGTGACCCTCTCTACTCTTTCACACATGCTATGCGGGTGAAATGATGATACCATGCCAAGTTTGAACATTTTCAGAATTCATTTTGTAGTGATTTTCAATTTCAAGATCATTTAGCTCTCTAAACAATTAGGCAAATGACCGAAAAACAGCAAATGATGTCAGAACATGTTGGAAATTGATGACATCGCTTTGAATTCTGCATACTGAACACAAAAGAAGTCCGGAGTTTAAATAAATTTAAAAAACATTGAAGTTGTCGTGTAACAGATGAGTTCTCGTCCGAAACCCTGATACTCCGAAAGAGTTTGTCCAGTTTGTACACGAAGTGCGTCCAGTTTTTGCTGTGACCCTCTCTACTCTTTCGCACATGCTAT
>NW_021192403.1:0-1206 GCF_002162155.2 Triticum dicoccoides | reverse complement strand
ACCATGGCTCGGTGGAAACACTAGGAGACATTTCCCCGTAAGAGAGGCTACTAAAGATAAACAACTAGATGGTCAGATCCCACACATACCAAGCATTTCAATAACATACACACAATATGCTCGATATGTGCAAATACAACATGGCATCACAACATGACTCTATGACTCAAGTAATCTATTCAATAGGCTCCGAGGAGCGAGATATTACAAGCAGGGGTCTCATGACCCAACAATCAGAGCATACAAATCAAAGCACAAGCGGAAGCTATCATGTCTGAGTACAGACATCTATAAATGAAAAAGGCTGAGAAGCCTGACTATCTACCAGATCCTGCCGAGGGCACAAGATCGTAGCTGAGGTAACAAGCTAAACGTCGAAGTCCACGTGGAACTACTAATGAGACCGAAGTCTCTCTGCAAAAACATAAAATAGGCAAACGTGAGTACAAATGTACCCAGCAAGACTTACATCAGAGCTAACTACATATGCATCATTATCAACAAAGGGGATGGTGGGGTTTAACAGCAGCAAGCTAGCTTTGACTCGGTGGCTATCCTGAACTACGACTGCGATTAACTCTTTTGAGGTGGCGTACACGAGTCCACATATTCACCATATCAATACACCACTATGGAACCGCTCCCGTCTCCCTACGAGAACGCCATCCATAGCACTCACGCTTATCTTGCGTATTTTAGGGTATCCACTTTCACTTGTCTATGAACTGATATAAGCAACCCAGAAGTCCTTTTCTGCGGACACGGCTATTCGAATAGATGATGTTAACCCTACAGGGGTGTACTTCTTCATACATGTTTCCACCACTTAGCGTCTGCACACGACATGTGCTCGGCAGACTTCAAGCGAAAGCCGACGTGGGTGTAGACCACGACCTACCTAAACACTCAAGTCTCTAGTCCAGGTTTATCGCCTATTCGGGTTCCATCCATGAGGAGATCCGGCCGGAGTTTCGCTCACAGCCCCAAACGATGTGAACAGGGTTCCGTGACACCAAACGGGTGCCCGGTTTACCCGGCCACGTGCCTACCGCATCACAGCCCACCCCTACGGTCAGCGCTGTCCACGGCCTCCAGCATACTACAAACACCAGAAACTACTTGCAACTCCTGGACAGAGGACAAGGGTGAATAAGAAGTCGAGCGGGGTCATATTTCAGGGCCCAATGTATGGTAGTAGCTGAATCA
>NW_021192402.1:0-1094 GCF_002162155.2 Triticum dicoccoides | reverse complement strand
CCCCCTCAAAGCCCCCTAACCCTAGCACCTACCCTATATAAACACCCCTCCTTCCTAATTTGGAAAACCCTAACCCCTAACCTCCCCTAACCTCCCGCAGCCGCCACCTCCCCCTGTCTCCTCGCTTTCAGCGCCGCTAGCCCGCGCCCGCCACTTGTCGCCACCGCCGCCACGCGCGACGGCGAATCCCAGCGCGCCACATGTCCCCGAGCGCCGCCTCCAGCCAATCCCCATGTGCCACGTCGCCCTGGCCTCCTCCCACCTCCCCGTGGCCCTCCCGGCCCGCACCAGGCCCGCCCAGGCCGATCTGGGCCTGAGGGAGCCCGCTCGTGCCGCCTCCGCGAAACCTCGTCGCCCCGGTCATCGCCGCGTTGCCGCCTTTGCCTCGTCGCCGACGAGCCGCGCGCCACCGCCGCCCCGCGCCTGCGCCGCCATCGCCGGACTCCTTCCGCCAAGCCAGGCCTCGCCGTCCTCTGCTCCCTGTTCTTCCGCGTGTTTCCTTTCTCTTCCTCACCCGATCTCTCTCTCTCTCTCTAGGGCACCGCTGCGACGTGGAGCTCGCTGCCGGCCTTGCCTTTGCCCGACCCAGTCGGGATCCGCCGCCCCACGACCGGTTCTCGTTCGCCTTAACCCCGCCGGACCCCGCCACTGCCCTCGAGCCTCGCCGTCGCCGGCGTGAACCGCCACTGCCGCCCCTGCCTCCCTGTTCGTGCGGGAACGGGAGGAGGACGGCCACAGCCCCGTGGGCCGCGACCCACACGGGGCCCATCAGCGCCCCAGATCCGCGGCCCAGCTCCCTCCTCCTCGACTGGGCACGGCCCATGGTGAGGACGCGTCCAGCCCCTCCCCTGTTCCTGTTGGGCCGGCCAGTTTCGGCCCGCTAGTTTATTTCCTGGTCCTGCGAATTTTTTCTATTTTCCTAAGATGGCAGATTTTACAGAAAACCCCCCTAGTTTCATGCATTTAATAACTTCACAACCGTGCATCGGATCTAAATAAATTATATATGAAAGTTGTTTAGAATTTTGTCTAGTTTAATAATTTGCAACTTTCATCCATGTTTGAAATGTTTAAAATGCTGTTTGGTTAAATTT
>NW_021192401.1:0-1062 GCF_002162155.2 Triticum dicoccoides | reverse complement strand
CTTCTCAAGCACAAAATTGTTCATGTTCAGTCGGACTGGGGTGGCGAGTATCGCAACCTCAACTCCTTCTTTCAGTCGCTTGGGATCACTCACCGTTTAGCATGTCCACATACACATCAGCAGAATGGTTCAGTAGAACGTAAGCATCGTCACATTGTTGAAGCTGGTCTGACTCTTTTGGCCCATGCATCTGTTCCGTTTCATTTTTGGAGTGATGCTTTCACCACTGCATGTTTTCTCATCAATCGTACTCCCACTCGTGTTTTGAATATGAAGACTCCCATTGAAGTTCTCCTTAATGAACAACCGGACTACACCTTTCTCAAGGTGTTTGGGTGTGCTTGCTGGCCCCATCTCCGTCCATATAACAAGCGTAAGCTCGAGTTTCGTTCCAAGAAGTGTGTTTTTCTTGGTTATAGCTCTCTTCATAAAGGATATAAATGTCTTCATGTTCCCACTAATCGTGTCTACATCTCTCGGGATGTTGTGTTTGATGAGCATGTTTTTCCCTTTGCCAAACTCCCTGTGTCCACTACCGAGCCACCTGTCATGCATTCATCCTCTGTTGCTTCTGACCAATTTGATGATGTTGCATATTCTCCTCTATTGTTGCCTAACCATGATGCAGGCACTGGTCGTGGAGCTCGTTTGGAGATTCTGGAAGCGTCATCTTCCTCTTCGTCGCCATCGCCTTCATCCTCGGCACCTTCTGTTGTGCATGAGGAGCACATGGCGCCCCTGCATGGCCTCGGTTTCCGTGCTCATGCACGGCCGATCGACGTCCTGGCCCGGTCGCCTCTGGCTTCTGGGCTGCCTTCGCCATCGTCGCGCCCTGCAACCCCGCCGACTGGGCCGGCCTCCTCGGTCCCCGTCTCGCCCAGGGCGTCGGGGCAGTCATCACCAGGCCTGGCCTCGCCCGCCCCTGCCTCGCCCAGGGTGTCTGGGCCCTTCTCACCAGGGCCGGCCTCGCCTGCTCTCGCCTCGCCAAGGCCGTCTGGGCCGGTGTCACCGGAGCTGGCCTCGCCCACTCTCGGTTCGCCCATGGCCTCTGAGCCCCTGTCG
>NW_021192400.1:0-1465 GCF_002162155.2 Triticum dicoccoides | reverse complement strand
GATGTGAACTAGATTATTGACTCTAGTGCAAGTGGGAGACTGTTGGAAATATGCCCTAGAGGCAATAATAAATTGATTATTATTATATTTCCTTGTTCATGATAATCGTTTATTATCCATGCTAGAATTGTATTGATAGGAAACTCAGATACATGTGTGGATACATAGACAACACCATGTCCCTAGTAAGCCTCTAGTTGACTAGCTCGTTAATCAATAGATGGTTACGGTTTCCTGACCATGGACATTGGATGTCGTTGATAACGAGATCACATCATTAGGAGAATGATGTGATGGACAAGACCCAATCCTAAGCCTAGCACAAGATCATGTAGTTCGTATGCTAAAGCTTTTCTAATGTCAAGTATCATTTCCTTAGACCATGAGATTGTGCAACTCCCGGATACCGTAGGAGTGCTTTGGGTGTGCCAAACGTCACAACATAACTGGGTGGCTATAAAGGTACACTACGGGTATCTCTGAAAGTGTCTGTTGGGTTGGCACGAATCGAGATTGGGATTTTGTCACTCCGTGTAAACGGAGAGGTATCTCTGGGCCCACTCAGTAGGACATCATCATAATGTGCACAATGTGACCAAGGGGTTGATCACGGGATGATGTGTTACGGAACGAGTAAAGAGACTTGCCGGTAACGAGATTGAACAAGGTATCGGTATACCGACGATCGAATCTCGGGCAAGTACCATACTGCTAGACAAAGGGAATTGTATACGGGATTGATTGAGTCCTTGACATCGTGGTTCATCCGATGAGATCATCGTGGAACATGTGGGAGCCAACATGGGTATCCAGATCCCGCTGTTGGTTATTGACCGGAGAACATCTCGGTCATGACTACATGTCTCCCGAACCCGTAGGGTCTACACACTTAAGGTTTGATGACGCTAGGGTTATAAAGGAAGTTTGTATGTGGTTATCGAATGTTGTTCGGAGTCCCGGATGAGATCCCGGACGTCACGAGGAGTTCCGAAATGGTCCGGAGGTAAAGATTTATATATAGGAAGTCCTGTTTCGGCCATCGGGACAAGTTTCAGGGTCATCGGTATTGTACCGGGACCACCGGAAGGGTCCCGGGGGCCCACCGGGTGGGGCCACCTGCCCTGGGGGCCACATGGGCTGTAGGGGGTGCGCCTTGGCCTACATGGGCCAAGGGCACCAGCCCCTAGAGGCCCATGCGCCAAGATATAGGAAAAGGGGAGAGTCCTAAAGGGGGAAGGCACCTCCGAGGTGCCTTGGGGAGGATGGACTCCTCCCCCCCCCCCTCTTAGCCGCACCCCTTCCTTGGAGGAAGGGGCAAGGCTGCGCCTCCCCCCTCTCCCCTGCCCCTATATATAGTGGAGGGGAGGGAGGGCATCCATACCTGAGCCC
The DNA here is from genome assembly GCF_002162155.2 of Triticum dicoccoides. NCBI lineage: Eukaryota > Viridiplantae > Streptophyta > Magnoliopsida > Poales > Poaceae > Triticum > Triticum dicoccoides. Next base: position 76 of record NW_021192400.1, on the reverse strand, counting down.
TTGGCGCCTCCCTCCCTCCCATGACACCTCCTCCTCTCCCGTAGGTGCTTGGCGAAGCCCTGCAGGATTGCCACGC
>NW_021192399.1:0-592 GCF_002162155.2 Triticum dicoccoides | reverse complement strand
CACCAACCGGGACCAAAGGCATGTGCTGCCCCGAACCTAATATTTAGTCCCACCTCGCTAGTTGAGAGGGAGGCGCACCTGTTTATAAGGTGCGGTGCGCCTTCCCTCTCGAGCTCCTCTCTTAAGCAGGCTTTCGGGCATAACCCTGCAATCTGTGCCTGTGGGCCTACTGGGCCTCCTGCGGGCCTGAATCCTGGCCCATGGTAGGGTTTCTAGTCGTATTCAGGCGGTGGGGGCCAGTAGGTGGCACTTTTTTCCAGTTTTTTGTTTTGTTTTCTGCATTATTTATTTTCTTTTGTTTTTTTCTTTATTTTTTAATTCTTTTTGCTTTTAGTTTTAGAAAAATTATAAACTTTCTGTTAGTGCCATTAGTTTTCAAATTTGAAAACACTTTTTTTGTTTTCTTTGTTGCTTTATTCATTTTATTTTGTTTCTACTTACAACAAAATACTTATTGTTGCTATTTTTATTTTTTTTTCCAGTTTTTTTTGTTTTGTTTTCTACATTATTTATTTTCTTTTGTTTTTTGCTTTATTTTTTAATTCTTTTTGCTTTTAGTTTTAGAAAAATTATAAACTTTCTGTTAGTGCCA
>NW_021192398.1:0-955 GCF_002162155.2 Triticum dicoccoides | reverse complement strand
GAAATAGCATCCAATTCACCCTTCTCATTGAGAGAAAACAATCGGATGGTATTATCCCGAGCAGCAAAGACAATTACATCCTCAGACGAATGAGTCAATTGAATCTGCCTGGCTGCACAATCAAGCTGAGCTTTATGCTTAGAGAGCCAGTCCATCCCGAGAATAAGGTCGATATCGGAGTTACCAAGAACCATAGGAGAAGCAAGAAACTTGAAATCGCCCATCGTGATAGCGACATCTGGCACCTCCAGACTTGCGCTCAAACGTTTGCCAGGAGAAATGATATCCATATGTTTACCCAAATGAGAAGAAACGAACTCATGCTTGGTAAAAAATGGCTTTGACATGAAACAATGCGATGCACCCGTGTCAAAAAGAACTTTTGCAGGAATATCATTAATAGGAAGGTTACCCATAATGACATCTGAAGAATCCTCAGCCTGAGCTGCATTCAGCATATTGACCTTGGCGTGGTTGGGATTATGCTTGACCACAACTGTACTTGCCGATCTGACAGGAGGAGGAGGAGGAAGACGCCTCTGGTTGGTACACTTGTTGGCATAGTGACCCTTCTGTTGGCACTTGTTGCACGTGACCTCTGAAAGCGGACGGTGATACGGAGCACTCGATCTTGGAGCTTGAGATGAAGACTTGTTCTGAAAGCCTGGGTTGGGTGGGTGGGAGAAACCACTGCCACCTTTGCTCTTCTGCTGATACGGCTGACGGAACGGAGGAGGAGGAAGCCAGAACTTCTGCTGCTTGACCACTTGAGTAGAGGAAGAAGGAGTAACATCTCTGGCACGCTTCCTGGAAGCATCACATCTCATCTGAGCAGCCTCTTGCTTCAGTGCCATGTTGTAGAACTCATCGTATCTCAACGGCTCAAAGAGAACAAGAGCGAGCTGAATTTCCTCACGAAGACCACCCCTGAACTGATAGATCATGCTCTTCTCAT
>NW_021192397.1:0-1329 GCF_002162155.2 Triticum dicoccoides | reverse complement strand
CGTCCGAAACCCTGATACTCCGAAAGAGTTTGTCCAGTTTGTACACGAAGTGCGTCCAGTTTTTTCCGTGACCCTCTCTACTCTTTCGCACATGCTATAAGGGTGATATGATGATACCATGCCAAGTTTCAACATTTTCAGGATTCATTTTGTAGTGATTTTCAATTTCACGGTCATTTAGCTCTCTAAACAATTAGGTAAATGACCGAAAAACAACAAATGATGTCAGAACATGTTGGAAATTGATGACGTTGCTTTGAATGCTGCATACTGAACACAAAAGAAGTCCGGAGTTCAAATAAGTTTAAAAAACATTGAAGTGGCCATGTAACTGATGAGTTCTCGTCGGGAACCCTGATACTCCGAAAGAGTTTGTCCAGTTTGTACACGAAGTGCGTCCAGTTTTTGCCGTGACCCTCTCTACTCTTTCGCGCATGCTATGCGGGTGATATGATGATACCATGCCAAGTTTCAACATTTTAAGGATTCATTTTGTAGTGATTTTCAATTTCATGGTCATTTAGCTCTCTAAACAATTAGGTAAATGACCGAAAAACAACAAATGATGTCAGAACATGTTGAAAATTGATGACATCGCTTTGAATTCTGCATACTGAACACAAAAGAAGTCCGGAGTTCAAATAAGTTTAAAAAACATTGAAGTGGCCGTGTAACAGATGAGTTCTCGTCCGAAACCCTGATACTCCGAATGAGTTTGTCCAGTTTGTATACGAAGTGCATCCGGTTTTTGCCGTGACCCTCTCTACTCTTTTGCGCATGCTATGCAGGTGATATGATGATACCATGCCAAGTTTCAACATTTTCAGGATTCATTTTGTAGTGATTTTCAATTTCACGATCATTTAGCTCTCTAAACAATTAGGTAAATGACCGAAAAACAACAAATGATGTCAGAACATGTTGGAAATTGATGACGTCGCTTTGAATGCTGCATACTAAACACAAAAGAAGTCCGGAGTTCAAATAAGTTTAAAAAACATTGAAGTGGCCGTGTAACAGATGAGTTCTCGTCCGAAACCCTGATACTCTGAAAGAGTTTTTCCAGCTTGTATACGAAGTGCATCCAGTTTTTGCCGTGACCCTCTCTACTCTTTCGCGCATGCTATGCGGGTGATATGATGATACCATGCCAAGTTTCAACATTTTCAGGATTCATTTTGTAGTGATTTTCAATTTCACGGTCATTTAGCTCTCTAAACAATTAGGTAAATGACCGAAAAACAACAAATGATGTCAGAACATGTTGGAAATTGATGACGTCGCTTTGAATGCTGCATACTGAACACAAAAGAAGTCCGGAGTTCAAAT
>NW_021192396.1:0-947 GCF_002162155.2 Triticum dicoccoides | reverse complement strand
GGGCAGGTGGACCCACCCGGTGGACCCCCGGGACCCTTCCGGTGGTCCCGGTACAATACCGATAACCCCGAAACTTGTCCCGATGTCCGAAACAGGACTTCCCATATATAAATCTTTACCTCCGGACCATTCCGGAACTCCTCGTGACGTCCGGGATCTCATCCGGGACTCCGAACAACATTCGGGTTACTGCATATACATATCCCTACAACCCTAGCGTAACCGAACCTTAAGTGTGTAGACCCTACGGGTTCGGGAGACAAGCAGACATGACCGAGACGACTCTTCGGTCAATAACCAACAGCGGGATCTGGATACCCATGTTGGCTCCCACATGCTCCACGATGATCTCATCGGATGAACCACGATGTCGAGGATTCAATCAACCCCGTACGCTATTCCCTTTGTCTATCGATATGTTACTTGCCCGAGATTCGATCGTCAGTATCCCAATACCTCGTTCAATCTCGTTATCGGCAAGTCACTTTACTCGTACCGTAATGCATGATCCCGTGACCAGACACTTGGTCACTCTGAGCTCATTATGATGATGCATTACCGAGTGGGCCCAGTGATACCTCTCCGTCATACGGAGTGACAAATCCCAGTCTTGATCCATGTCACCCAACAGACACTTTCGGAGATACCCGCAGTCTACCTTTATAGTCACCCAGTTACGTTGTGACGTTTGGCATACCCAAAGCACTCCTACAGTATCCGGGAGTTACACGATCTCATGGTCTAAGGAAAAGATACTTGACATTAGAAAACTCTAGCAAACGAACTATACGATCTTGTGCTATGTTTAGGATTGGGTCTTGTCCATCACATCATTCTCCTAATGATGTGATCTCGTTATCAATGACATCCAGTGTCCATAGTCAGGAAATCATGACTATCTGTTGATCAACGAGCTAGTCAACTAGAGGCTCACTAGGGACATGTTG
>NW_021192395.1:0-1944 GCF_002162155.2 Triticum dicoccoides | reverse complement strand
ACAATGCCACCGCCACCCATTGCGCGAATCTTGGCTCTTTTTTGGATCAACACTTCTTCACGGGAAAGATTGGCAAACTCCTTTTGCGCCTCATTGAGGTTAGATGTGTCCAAGAAGAACAAGTGCTTCTCCCTCCAACAACTTGGCTCGCTCCTCTATGGCCAACTTCCTCTCATCCAATGCCACTTTCCTCTCCTCGGCGGCCACCCTCCTCTCCTCGGCCGCCAACCTCCTCTCCTCGGTCGCGGCATCTTGATTTCTTGCCATTTTCCTCACCTCGTTGGCTTCTTTTCTTGCCATCACAATAGCTTCCATAGAATTTTTGACCTCATCATCTCCTCACCTCATTGGGTGTGGGGCTTCTCTTGCCGTCATCACTTGATGCATCATCATCCTCCTCATCATCATCATTCAACTCAATTTGTTCGCTTGCGTTTGTTGCTCAAATGCAAATCATCCAAATCTTCACGCTTCTTCCATTTCTCATCATCCTTCAACACTTCATAGCAATGAGGCAAGGTAAAGATCCTTCCTTTCTTGATCTTCCCCTTCTTGGTTTTCCTCTCCTCTTCTTTGAACAAGTTTTGTGCAATGTGATACTACATGAAAACAAAGCAAGTTAGCATTTCGAACACCAACAAAAAGTATGATGAACATGTATGAAATGCCACTTACTCTATCGTCCTCATTTGTGCCACTTGGGTTCAACTTGTCAACCGCCTTTTGACAGGCCGCCCACCTTTGACAATCCGAGTTGATTGTCGACCACCGGGACTGAAGTGATCTCTCAGAGCGGTCAATTCCACTCACGTTGCGAACATCAAAGTGTTCTTTCATCCGCCCCTAATAAGCATCTCTACTTTAATCACCTCCAACGGATGGATCTCTCGACACTTGCAACCAAGTATTGCATAGTAAGATTTCATCGGCGTTGGTGTAATTGCCCGCTCTTCCTTTCGGTGCGTCGACAATGCCCTCACCATCCTCGTCCACCTCAAACTCATGGTTTTCAAAATGCATGTCATTGGTTTGAGACCAATGTGAATTGTTGGAGCCAACACCCATAGTTGACATGTATGCATCATCGTTGACTCTACAAAATATATAGAACAATGCAAATAATAAGCTATCTATATGGATGCATTCAAAAAATAACAAGAAAAGAAAAGTTGAAAAAAAAAATCTACCTTTGAGGCATATCTTCAAACACGTTGTGCGTGTCGGCGGCCGGCTCAACGAGTGAGCTCGCCGGCGCTTCATTAGCCGCTGCGCCCGTCAAACACCCTGCAAGCTTCTTTCCCCTCGCCTTCCAGCTGTCGGAGCCGTCCGCCGCCTTGTTCTTCTTCGCGGATGTCTTGCCCTTCTTCGGCCGCACCGCATTGGGGAGCTTCGACGGGGCGGCGGCGGCACGGGACGGCGCCGGCGCGACGCCACCCGTCGCCGTGGTCATCCGCGGCGGCAAGAAGAGGCTGCGCGCGAGGCCGATGCTCGGCGGAGCTCCGGCAGTGGCGAGGCCGACGCTCCACGCGCTAGGGTTTCCGGCAGCGGCGGCGGCGGGGGAGGGGTCGCGGCTGTAGGATGGGGTGAGCGGGGTGCCGGCGTGTGCGTCCATGGATGCAGTTCGCCGGCGCCGGCGCGCGCAGGGCATAGGAGGCGGAGAGGAGAGAGTGCGGCGCGAGCGCTCGAGTGTGCCGCGCGCGGAAGCGGGCGCCCCAAATCGCGAGATAGGGAATCCGACCGCGCGTCCAACTCCTTATACCGTGCGTGCGGTTATTGCGCGCCCGCTGGAGCCACTCGCCGGTTTGCGCGCGCGCTAAAATGGGCAAATTTACAGCATGAGACTTGTTTAGGCTGGTCACAATGGGGAGGAACTTCGGAGTAACATCACACACTCCAATACAACTTTGCTTATGTGGCACATATTTAATGAAGAGAGAGGTGCTT
>NW_021192394.1:0-3100 GCF_002162155.2 Triticum dicoccoides | reverse complement strand
GCGCCGTTGCCGGGGAGGTGAATGCTTGAAGGTATATCTTTAGATCTTGCAATCGAATCTTTTTGTTTCTTGTTTTAGCACTAGTCTAGTTTATAAAAGAAAATTACAAAAAAATGGAATTAAGTTTGTCTCTTACGCTTCAACTTTTTAATATCTTTCGTGAGTATGATGGAAAGGATAATTGTGCTCAAGTGCTAGAAAAAGAAATCTATAGAATGTTTGGCACTAAATCTTTGAATGATGAGCATGATTGCAATGTTGTTAGTATGAATTCCTTGAATATCCATGATGCTAATGATATGCAAAGCCACAAGCTTGGGGAAGCTATGTTTGATGAATATGATATATTTTGTCCCCCAAGCTTTGATGAGCAAATTTACTATGATGAAAGCATGCCTTCTATTTATGATGATTATTGTGATGATACGTATGCTATAAAGAAGAAGTTTGCTTATGTGGAGAGTAGAAATTTTTCTATGCCTGTAGATCATGAAAAGAATGCTTTAGGTGCTGGTTATATTGTTGAATTCATTCATGATGCTACTGAAAATTAATATGAGGGAGGAATATATGCTTGTAGGAATTGCAATAACGTCAAGTTTCCTCTCTATGTGCTTAAATTCCTAAAGCTATGCTTGTGTTACCTTCCTATGCTTGTTGATTATTGTTCCCATAAGTTGTTTGCTCACAAAATCCCTATGCATAGGAAGTGGGTTAGGCTTAAATGTGCTAGTCATATGCTTCATGATGCTCCCGTTATGTTTCAATTCTTATCTTTTTTGTGAGCATCATTGCCATCATCATGCCTAGCTAGAAAGGCATTAAAGAAAAGCGCTTGTTGGGAGACAACCCAATATTTATCCTTACTGTTTTTGTGTGTCCACATGATTATGCTACTGTAGTAAGCATGTTTTATATCTTTTGTTTCAATAAAGTGCCAAGTAAGACCTTTAAGATGGCTTACGGTGATAGTTGTGTTGATCCTGCTGAAAATCAGAAACTTTTACACCCAGTAAATTAGTTTTGTTAATTCACAGAAACGTGCTTATGATCTTATTCTTTTTGCTCTGGATTGGTACACGAATTTCTTAGGACTTCCTAATTTGGTAGGATTTTTGGAGTTCCATAAGTGTACGTTTGATATAGATTACTACAGATTGTTCTGTTTTTGACAGATTCTGTTTTCTATGTGTTGTTTGCTTATTTTGATGAATCTATGAGTAGTATCGGAGGGTATGAACCATAGATAAGTTGGATTACAGTAGATATTACACCAATATGAATTTAGAATGAGTTGATTACAGTACCTAAGTGGTTGTTTTATTTTCTTATACTAACGGAGCTTACGAGTTTTCTGTTGAGTTTTGTGTGGTTGAAGTTTTCAAGTTTTGGGTAAAGATTCGATGGACTATGTAATAAGGAATGACAAGAGCCTAAGCTTGGGGATGCTCAAGGCACCCCAAGGAAATATTCAAGGACAACCAAGAGCCTAAGCTTGGGGATGCCCCGGAAGGCATCCCCTCTTTCGTCTTCGTTCATCGGTAACTTTATTTGGAGCTATATTTTTATTCACCACATGATATGTGTTTTGCTTGGAGCTTCATTTTATTTTGTCAGTATTTGCTTGTTGTTAGTTAGAATAACGTTTTGCTTCTTTAGTTTCAAATAAAAAAGTCAAGGATAGCCTTTGCCATGCTTATTTTGTTAGTTTGCATGTGCTGTTTGAAAACAGAAAGTTTACCGCTGTTGCAAGAATTCCCTAGAAAAGTCAGAGAATGGTCTAACGTTGAATATTTTTGCATATTGAGCTTTGATAAATTTATTACAGTGGGAATTTTAGTTCATAATTTTTGGAGTCAGGGAAGTATTGATACTCTTGCATTTTTTACAGACTGTACTGTTTTGACAGATTGCTGTTATGGTTGCATTGTTTGCATATGTTTGCTTGTTTAATGATTCTATTTGATGATAGGAGTATTAAATATATAGAGGCATTTAGTATTAAATGTTGAACAATTATTTTGGTGATTTGTTACATTAGAAGATGATAAGGTTTTGCATTGGTTTATACTAACCTATCTCACGAGTTCTTGTTGAGTTTGTTGTGAATGAAGCTTTTGATAAAAAGAGAAACCATGATATGAGAGGAATTAAGGATACACAAAAGCTCAAGCTTGGGGATGCCCAAGGCACCCCAAGATAATATTTCAAGAAGTCTCAAGCATCTAAGCTTGGGGATGCCCCGGTAGGCATCCCACCTTTCTTCTTCAACAACTATCGGTTAGTATCGGTTGAGCCTAAGTTTTTGCTTCTTCACATGAGTTATGCTATCCTTGCAATGTAGTTTTCTTTAGCTTTGCTTGCTGTTTGAATAAAGTATCAAGATCTGAAATTATTAAATGGGAGAGCCATCGCTTAGTTGCATAATTATTTAGCTACTCATTGATCTTCACTTATATCTTTCGGAGTAGTTTGTTGTTTGCTCATAGTGCTTCACTTATATTATTTTGAGAGTCTTAAATAGCATGGTAATTTGCTTAATGTTAATATACTTGGTGTTCAAGATATGTGAAACTTTATTTTGAGTGAATTGAATACTAAGATAAGTTTGATGCTTGATAATTGTTTTGAGATATGGAGGTGATAATATTAAAGTCGTGCTAGTTGGGTGATTATGAATTTGAGAAATACTTGTGTTGATGTTTGCAAGTCCCATAGCATGCACGTATGGTTAAAGTTGTGTAACAAATTTGAAACATGAAGTGTACCTGGCTTGTGCATCCTTATGAGTGGCGGTCGGGGACGAGCGATGGTCTTTTCCTACCAATCTATCCCCCTAGGAGCATGCGCGTAGTACTTGATTTTTGATGACTTCTAAATTTTTGCAATAAGTATATGAGTTCTTTTGACTAATGTTGAGTCCATGGATTATACGCACTTTTACCTTTCCGCCATTGCTAGCCTCTTCGGTACCGTGCATTGCCCTTTCTCACCTTGAGAGTTGGTGCAAACTTCGCCGGTGCATCCAAACCCCGTGATACGATACGCTCTATCACACATAAACCTCCTTATATCTTCCTCAAAACAGCCACCATACCTA
>NW_021192393.1:0-2054 GCF_002162155.2 Triticum dicoccoides | reverse complement strand
GGATCGTCAAAGTCGTCTCCACCAAATCGATAGTTATCATCTCATCGAAAGATCGGGACACCCCGCCTCTATCAAGTGGTATCAGTTTTCAGGTTGCTCGGTGAGAATTTCCAGTTTTTCCTAGATTAGATTTATTTTCTTACCTATTGTCCAAGAAAAAGCCACAAAACAAAAGTTAGATCTATTCATCCTTTGTCCTAGCCAGACTGAGCCTTTGCAATTTTCTTTTCATTGTTTGCATTATTGAATTATCGGTTGCATCGCCGTGTCGAGTTGCTGGTCTTAGTGTCTAGTTCCTTTAGAGTTTCGAGTTCTGTTCACATTAGTCACGCAGCCGCTGCATCATTATCCCATCCGCTGTCCACCATCCCATCCACCAATTTCCACCATGTGCTACACACTATTTATTGTCATAATCATAGTTGAGGTCACTCACATCTTCGCCTGATCGAATCTGCATCTTATGTAGTTTGTCTTGGAAAGAGGGAGAAAAAGAAGATAAAGAAAAAAAAAGAGAGAAAAAAGGAAAGAAAAAAAAAGAAAAAGAGGGAGAAGAAAAAGAAAAAAAAGGCGTGAGAAAAAAAAAGAGAGAAGAAAAAAAATTGGATCTATCTAGAATCAATCTCGTACCTGAATTCGGATTGGAATCTGTTTTGCGCACTGTTCAGTAAAACAGGTGTATCTTCCTCATACGAAGTCTGTTTTGGCTCCGTGAGTACTCAAATTGAAGATAGCGACGAGCCGCATCTAAATAGTTGCAGAAGCAAGTTCAATATTCGACACCTCAAAATCGGCTTCTAAATAGGTCTTTTTGCCCTCCGAAGTTCGTGAACACAACTTGTTCCAATTTTTCAGGCCAGTTTTAGAATTCTTTGACTCCTCATATCAACTCGGAATTGAGTGATTCTTTTTGCATTGGAAAGCTTGAGTTAGTAGCATTCTTTGAAAGAATTTATCAGAAAATTGTCTCAAACTTTTCAAGAGGAAAGTTGGAGAGAGAGTTGTTGTATATCCTGCTTGGCAGTTGTTTTTCATCATTATCTTCACTGCCATTGTGATCTTCACTTATATCTTGCTGTCAAGAGCTACTTAGTATCCTTCATTGATGCTAGTTGTGCTACGCCGTGACCTCATTAGTGTTCTAGGCTCGCGTCTCTAGTCCGGTCTAGCCTAGGACCAGCATAGTACCGTCGTTGAGCGTTTATTCAACATTGCATCTTTGAATTGATTATTGCTAATCTTTTGCTACCATATATAGCCAACCCAGCTCCACATATTTCTACACCGTGTATACGTACGCTCCCGTGGCAATCGCTTTACTCAATATTCGGAGTTACTTGACACCGCTAGTTGCCGATCACCGCCTGCTGCATGGTAAGAACTTGTAAGACATTGATATTTGCTTTACTGTGAGCGTTTTACCACCACATCCTAGTAGTTATAGGAACATTATTTTTGGATTTTGTTTCTTGTTCTACTAATCATGACAGGATCCAGAGTCAATTCATGGGCTTTGTCGATCGCGGGAGACGTGCCACCACCTTTGCAAATACCACAACCGTCACGAGAGGTGCACAAACATCCAAATGCACATGATCAGGTTAATGTATCTATACCACCATTTAATGGCCATTTTAAACATGCTTTATATATTGAATGGGAGTTCGACATAAAAAATATATTTGCTTCCCATAATTTCAATGAACATAAAAAGGTTAAGGTTGCGGTTGGTTCTTTCACTGGTTATGCTTTGGTTTGGTGGAGTGAATATTGTCGGTTACACCCTGATTATATACCTACTACTTGGGATGATTTGAAACTTGCCATGCGACATACTTTCGTCCCTGCTTATTATACTCGTGACATGATTAAGAAGTTGCAACACTTAAAACAAGGTAGTGAAACTGTAACAAAATATTATGATGATTTACAAACTACCTTGTTGCATTCCTCTTTAGAAGAAAGTGAAGATGATTTTATGGATAGATTTTGGGGAGGATTAAACCGTGATATTCAAGAGATACTAATTCATGAAGAGTGTTATCCTATGGACC
>NW_021192392.1:0-969 GCF_002162155.2 Triticum dicoccoides | reverse complement strand
GTCTTTTAGAGTTTCGAGTTCTGGTCATAAGTTGTCACGCCGCCGCCGCACCATCATCATCGCCCCTGCCATCTACCACCACCGCACCGAATCCGTATCCATATACCACCACCAATCCGTGTCCATATACCACCACCGATCCATATCCATATACTACCACCGCTACCACCACCGCTGCCATATACCACCACCATATATCCACCACCAATCCGAGTTCTTTGCTTATTAGGTTTGTTTTCGGGATCCATCTAGATTCCGATTCGTGTTTCCTTGCCGGAGTCGGGTAGCCACGCTCCGTTTAGGCCCAAAATTTTTCGAAAACGCATTTTTCGAAAAAATTTCTGGCTATCCTATTTTTAGGTGTTTCTGAGTGTTTTGAGACAGGTGCCATTATAGGAAGTTTTTTTTGACCCGTTTCCAGTTTTTGGGTCCGGGCAGTCGGAAAAAAAAAATTGGTCGAAAAAATTTCGTGCCCATCCTGTCAGTTTGAGCTAGGAAGAGTTTTGAGACACTCGCCATTATAGTGATTTTTCGCAAAAAAAAAGCAGCGCAAAAAAAAAGAGCGCAAAAAAAAAAAAAGAGCGAAAAAAAATTCAGAGTGTGTTTTTTCCTTTGTTTACGTGCCGCGCCGTGATTTTGTTAGTGTTCTAGGCTCGCGTCTCTAGCACAGTCTAGCCTAGGACCAGCACAGTACCGTCGTTGAGCGTTTATTCAACTTTGCATCTCTGAATTGATTATTGCTGACCCTTTTTGCTACCATATTATAAGCCTTCCCAGCTCCACATACATCTACGTCGTGCGTTTGACTCTCCCTGGTAATCGCTCTATCCAAGCTTTGAGAGTTTTTGACTACAACGGTTGCCGATCACCGCCTGCTGCTGGGTAAGAACTGGTAAGAATTTGAGATTTGCTTGACGGATTTGTGACACCCACCACCACCACTTGTTCGTAGTCTGTAGGATCATATTC
>NW_021192391.1:0-1084 GCF_002162155.2 Triticum dicoccoides | reverse complement strand
GGCCTAGCTTGGAGAAGGATGAACATTGGAGCAAGAACAAGCATGAAGATGATGGCATGCGCAAGGGGAACAAGAACGGAGTTACAAGTGATGATTTCAGGACTTTGAAGCCACCATAATGGGTGCATGAAGCCTTGGACGAAATATACAAGATGCCACTTCATAAATTTCGTCCCGAGGCTATTTTAGGTGCTGCGTCACCTTATTATTGGGCCAGGCCCATGTAATTTCGAAATACATAAGTATAGGCTATTTTTAGAGTCCGTATGTGTGGGGAAACAAGAGATAGGGTTGATTTCGGACCCCTCCACCAAGGGCCACGAAATTCCCCCCTCTTCCTCCATATATACAGCCCTTAGGGCATCGTTTAGACTTTGGGTTTTGTTTAGATTAAAAGTTCGCCATAGCTGCAACTTCGCGTACTTCGTTTGTGTTCAACGACCAGACAAAGGCGTCACAGAACCCCACCCTGATCAATAAAGCTTTCATCTTATATTTGCAATATCCAGATTGCAATCTTAGTTTCTTGCTTGTTCTTCGTTTGCTCGCAGGAAACAGACCCTCGTGGTCAGGTTGATCGTGCTCCGGCGTGGTCAATAACCTCTCGGAGTTGGTTTAGCGATTGCTAAGGCGCGACGTCCTCACACGTTCGTAGTCGGATCGTCAAAGTCGACTTCCACCAAAGCGAAATCCACCATCTCATCGAAAGACGGGACACCTCCGCCTCTATCAAGTGGTATCAGATTTCCAGGTTGCTCGGTGAGATTTTACAGTTTTTCGTAGTTTAGATCGAGTCTGTTCTTCATACCTATAGTCCACGAAAAAGCCACAAAAAAAATTAGGGTTAGTTCATCATATCCGAACCAATCTGAGCCTTGCATAATCTTTTTAGGGTTTTGCTTTGTTGAATTTGCGGTTGCATCGTCGTGTCTAGTTGCTGGTCTTAGAGTCTAGTCTTTTAGAGTTTCGAGTTCTGGTCATAAGTTGTCACGCCGCCGCCGCACCATCATCATCGCCCCTGCCATCTACCACCACCGCACCGAATCCGTATCCATATACCACCACCAATCCGTGTCCATATACC
>NW_021192390.1:0-2956 GCF_002162155.2 Triticum dicoccoides | reverse complement strand
GCCCACTCGGTAGGACATCATCATAATGTGCACAATGTGACCAAGGGGTTGATCACGGGATGATGTGTTATGGAACGAGTAAAGAGACTTGCCGGTAATGAGATTGAACAAGGTATCGGTATACCGACGATCGAATCTCGGGCAAGTACAATACCGCTAGACAAAGGGAATTGTATACGGGATTGATTCAGTCCTTGACATCGTGGTTCATCCAATGAGATCATCCTGGAACATGTGGGAGCCAACATGGGTATCCAGATCCCGCTGTTGGTTATTGACCGGAGAACGTCTCGGTCATGTCTGCATGGTTCCCGAACCCGTAGGGTCTACACACTTAAGGTTCGATGACGCTAGGGTTATAAAGGAAGTTTGTATGTGGTTACCGAATGTTGTTCGGAGTCCCGGATGAGATCCCAGACGTCACGAGGAGTTCCGGAATGGTCAGGAGGTAAAGATCTATATATGGGAAGTCCTGTTTTGGTCACCGGAAAAGTTTCGGGTTTTTCCGGTAACGTACCGGGACCACCGGGAGGGTCCCGGGGGTCCACCAAGTGGGGCCACCAACCCCGGAGGGCTGCATGGGCCAAGTGTGGGAGGGAACCAGCCCCAGGTGGGCTGGTGCGCCCCCCACAAGGGGCCCAAGGCGCAGGGGAGAGTGGGAGGGGGCAAACCCTAGGGCAGATGGGCCCTAAGGCCCACCCCAGGCGCGCCTCCCCTCTCTCCCCCTCTGGCCGCCACCCAGATGGGATCTGGGGGCTGCCGCCACCCCTGGGGAGGGAACCCTAGAGGGGGCGCAGCCCCCTCCCCTCCCCCTATATATACTTGAGGGTTTTGGGGCTGCCAAGATACGAGTTTGACCTCTCCTTGGCGCAGCCCTACCTCTCTCCCTTCTCCTCATATCTCGCGGTGCTTGGCGAAGCCCTGCTGGACTACCACGCTCCTCCATCACCACCACGCCGTTGTGCTGGTGCTGGATGGAGTCTTGCTCAACCTCTCCCTCTCTCCTTGCTGGATCAAGGCATGGGAGACGTCACCGGGCTGTACGTGTGTTGAACGCGGAGGTGCCGTCCGTTCGGCACTAGGATCTCCGGTGATTTGGATCACGACGAGTACGACTCCTTCAACCCCGTTCTCTTGAACGCTTCCGCTTAGCGATCTACAAGGGTATGTAGATGCACTCTCCTTCCCCTCGTTGCTGGTTTCTCCATAGATAGATCTTGGTGTTTCGTAGGAAAATTTTGAATTTCTGCTACGTTCCCCAACAGTGGCATCATGAGCTAGGTCTATTGCGTAGATTCTTTGCACGAGTAGAACACAAAGTAGTTGCGGGCGTTGATTTTGTTCAATATGCTTACCGTTACTAGTCCAATCTTGTTTCGACGGTATTGTGGGATGAAGCGGCCCGGACCGACCTTACACGTGCTCTTACGTGAGACAGGTTCCACCGACTGACATGCACTTGGTGCATAAGGTGGCTAGCGGGTGCCCGTCTCTCCCACTTTAGTCAGAACGGATTCGATGAAAAGGGTCCTTATGAAGGGTAAGTAGCAATTGGCATATCACGTTGTGGTTTTGCGTAGGTAAGAAACGTTCTTGCTAGAAACCCATAGCAGCCACGTAAAACATGCAAACAACAATTAGAGGACGTCTAACTTGTTTTTGCAGGGTATGCTATGTGATGTGATATGGCCAAGAAGAATGTGATGAATGATATGTGATGTATGAGATTGATCATGTTCTTGTAATAGCAATCACGACTTGCATGTCGATGATTATGACAACCGACAGGAGCCATAGGAGTTGTCTTAATTTATTGTATGACCTGCGTGTCATTAAACAACGCCATATAATTACTTTACTTTATTGCTAACCGGTATCCATAGTAGTAGAAGTAATAGTTGGCGAGACAACTTCATGAAGACACGATGATGGAGATCATGATGATGGAGATCATGGTGTCATGCCGGTGACGATGATGATCATGGAGCCCCGAAGATGGAGATCAAAAGGAGCAAAATGATATTGGCCATATCATGTCACTATTTGATTGCATGTGATGTTTATCATGTTTATGCATCTTATTTGCTTAAAATGACGGTAGTAAATAAGATGATCCCTCATTAAAATTTCAAGAAAGTGTTCCCCCTAACTGTGCACCGTTGCGAAAGTTCGTCGTTTCTAAGCACCACGTGATGATCGGGTGTGATGGATTCTTACGTTCACATACAATGGGTGTAAGACAGATTTACACACGCGAAACACTTAGGTTGACTTGACGAGCCTAGCATGTACAGACATGGCCTCGGAACACAAGAGACCGAAAGGTCGAGCATGAGTCGTATAGTAGATACGATCAACATGAAGATGTTCACCGATGATGACTAGTCTGTCTCACGTGATGATCGGACACGGCCTAGTTGACTCGGATCATGTAATCACTTAGATGACTAGAGGGATGTCTATCTGAGTGGGAGTTCATAAGATGAACTTAACTATCCTGAACATAGTCAAAAGATCTTTGCAAATTATGTCGTAGGCTCGTATTTTAGTTCCACTGTTTAGATATGTTCCTAGAGAAAATATAGTTGAAAGTTGACAGTAGCGATTATGCGGACAGTAGAAAGCTTATGTCCTTAATGCACCGCTCAGTGTGCTGAACCCCAAACGTCGTTTGTGGATGTTGCGAACATCGAACATACACGTTTAGATAACTACGTGATAGTTCAATTAAACGGTTTAGAGTTGAGGCACCAAAGACGTTTTCGAAACGTCGCGGAACATATGAGATGTTTCGAGGGCTGAAATTGGGATTTCAGGCTCGTGCCCACGTTAAGAGGTATAAGACCTCCGACGATTTTCTTAGCCTGCAAACTAAGGGAGAAAAGCTCAATCGTTGAGCTTGTGCTCAGATTGTCTGAGTGCAACAATCACTTGAATCGAGTGGGAGTTGATCTTC
>NW_021192389.1:0-2124 GCF_002162155.2 Triticum dicoccoides | reverse complement strand
GTGTCGGTCATCAGCGAGTGAATCCAGGCTGTAGCACTGGGCTAGCAGGACTCCGGTGAACCGGGCTGTAGCGGGCTAACAGGACTCCGGTATTCACCGCGTGACATTTCCCCGAAGGGACAGACACAGGAACGAAGAAGGACACATGCCGGCCAGCCTAAGTGTTCCGGAGCAGTAGCAAGCTACCATGGCTCGGTGGAAACACTAGGAGACATTTCCCCGTAAGAGAGGCTACTAAAGATAAACAACTAGATGGTCAGATCCCACACATACCAAGCATTTCAATAACATACACACAATATGCTCGATATGTGCAAATACAACATGGCATCACAACATGACTCTATGACTCAAGTAATCTATTCAATAGGCTCCGAGGAGCGAGATATTACAAACATAGGTCTCATGACCCAACATTCAGAGCATACAAATCAAGCACAAGCGGAAGCTATCATGTCTGAGTACAGACATCTATAAATGAAAAAGGCTGAGAAGCCTGACTATCTACCAAATCCTGCCGAGGCACAAGATGGTAGCTGAGGTAACAAGCTAAACGTCGAAGACCACGCGGATATACTAGTGAGACTGAAGTCTCTCTGCAAAAACATAAAATAGGCAAACGTGAGTACAAATGTACCCAGCAAGACTTACATCAGAACTATCTACATATGCATCATTATCAACAAAGGGATGGTGGGGTTTAACTGCAGCAAGCCAGCTTTGACTCGGTGGCTATCCTGAACTACGACTGCAATGTAACTCTTTTGAGGTGGCGCACACGAGTCCACATATTCACCATATCAATACACCACTATGGATCCACTCTCATTCCCCTACGAGAACGCCGTCCATAGCACTCACGCTTATCTTGCGTATTTTAGAGTATCCACTTTCACTTGTCTATGAACTGATATAAGCAACCCAGAAGTCCTTTTCCGCGGACACGGCTATTCGAATAGATGATGTTAACCCTGCAGGGGTGTACTTCTTCATACATGTTTCCACCACTTAGCGTCTGCACACGACATGTGCTCGGCAGACTTCAAGCGAAAGCCGACGTGGGTGTAGACCACGACCTACCTAAACACTCAAGTCTCTAGTCCAGGTTTATCGCCTATTCGGGTTCCATCCATGAGGAGATCCGGCCGGAGTTTCGCTCACAGCCCCAAACGATGTGAACAGGGTTCCCGAGATACCAAACGGGCATCCGGTACACCGTGCCACGTACTTACCGCATCACAGCCCACCCCTACGGTCAGCGCTGTCCACGGCCTCCAGTAAGCTACAAACACCAGAAACTACTTGCAACTCCTGGACAGAGGACTAGGGTGAATAAGCAGTCGAGCGGGGTCATATTTCAGGGCCCAATGTATGGTAGTAGCTGAATCATGGATCACAAACACAGAACTCAGTTCCTGAGGACGGCTGCAATGAGACAACCCACCATGTACTCCTACATGGCCTCTCACCGCTACCTTTACCAAATCGTGTTCACACACTTAGCTCACACACAGTAGGACATGTTCACACGCCTCTGATTCATCCCCGATGAATCAGACCTGACTCAACTCTAAGCAGTAGCAGGCATGACAAACAAACATGAATGAGTAGGCACAACAGGGCTCAAACAACTCCTACTCATGCTAGTGGGTTTCATCTATTTACTGTGGAATGACAGGTCATGCAAAGGATAAAGGGGTTCAGCTACCGCAGCAAGTAACAGATGAATCGATGTTGTCCTAATGCAGTAAAAGAGAGCAGGAGCGAGAGAGTGGGATCTTAACGGAATGAACAAGGGGGTTTTGCTTGCCTGGCACTTCTGAAGATAACATTGAGTCTTCATCAGTGTCAACGATCACATCATCGGCATCACGTCTATCGAGAGGGGACAAATACCGATAACATAGAAAGGAACACAATCAATGCAATGCACAATATGATGCATGATCATGACATGGCAAAATGAATGTGTTTTGGGCTAATGCAACTAGCAACAGAATAAATGAAGTTGGTTTGAATATAAAATTCAAATTCAAACTCCATATGTGATTAAATAAATGCCCTTTAATTGATTTGTGCTAAACAGCACCTATAAGTTGTTCTAACATGCATGAAAATGGTACA
>NW_021192388.1:0-1177 GCF_002162155.2 Triticum dicoccoides | reverse complement strand
GCTTGAAGTCTGCCGAGCACATGTCGTGTGCAGACGCTAAGTGGTGGAAACATGTATGAAGAAGTACACCCCTGCAGGGTTATCATCATCTATTCGAATAGCCGTGTCCGCGGAAAAGGACTTCTGGGTTGCTTATATCAGTTCATAGACAAGTGAAAGTGGATACTCTAAAATACGCAAGATAAGCGTGAGTGCTATGGATGGCGTTCTCGTAGGGAGACGGGAGCGGATCCATAGTGGTGTATTGATATGGTGAATATGTGGACTCGTGTGCGCCACCTCAAAAGAGTTACTTGCAGTCGTAGTTCAGGATAGCCACCGAGTCAAAGCTGGCTTGCTGCAGTCAAACTCCACCATCCCCTTGTTGAAAATGATGCATATGTAGTTAGTTCTGATGTAAGTCTTGCTGGGTACAATTGTACTCACGTTTGCCTATTTTATGTTTTGCAGAGAGACTTCGGTCTCACTAAGTAGTTTCGCGTGGACTTCGACGTTTAGCTTGTTACCTCAGCTACGATCTTGTGCCTCGGCAGGATTGGTAGATAGTCAGGCTTCTCAGCCTTTTTCATTTATAGATTTCTGTACTCAGACATGATAGCTTCCGCTTGTGCTTTGTTTTGTATGCTCTGAATGTTGGGTCATGAGACCCATGTTTGTAATGTCTCGCTCCTCGGAGCCTATTGAATAAACTACTTGAGTCATAGAGTCATTTTGTGATGCCATGTTGTATTGCACATATCGAGCATATTGTGTGTATGTTATTAAAATGCTTGATATGTGTGGGATCTGGCTATCTAGTTGTTTATCCTTAGTAGCCTCTCTTACCGGGAAATGTCTCCTAGTGTTTCCACTGAGCCATGGTAGCTTGCTACTGCTCCGGAACACTTAGGCTGGCCGGCATGTGTCCTTCTTCGTTCCTGTGTCTGTCCCTTCGGGGAAATGTCACGCGATGAATACCGGAGTCCTGTTAGCCCGCTACATCCCGGTTCACCGGAGTCCTGCTAGCCCAGTGCTACAGCCTGGATTCACTCGCTGATGACCGACACGTTCGATGCTGGGTCATGGATGCCTGTCCCTGTAAGTCTGTGCCACTTTGGGTTTACGACTAGCCATGTCAGCCCGGGCTCCTTATCATATGGATGCTAGCGACACTGTCATATACGTGTGCCAAAAGGCG
>NW_021192387.1:0-1112 GCF_002162155.2 Triticum dicoccoides | reverse complement strand
TTGCTCACGAATACGAATCTGATGATAACCCATACGGAGATCAAGCTTGGAGAATACTTGAGCACCTTTGAGTTGTTCGAATAGCTCATTGATGTTGGGAAGTGGGTATTTGTTCTTGATGGTCTTCTTGTTTACTGGACGGTAATCAACACAAAGTCGACTCGATCCATCCTTCTTCTTCACAAAAAGAACACCACAACCCCACGGAGAAGTACTAGGCCGAATGAGACCCAATCTTTCTTGCTCATCGAGTTGTTTCTTCAACTCCTTCAACTCTTCGGGGCCGAGCTTGTAAGGGCGTTTGCACACAGGTTCCGTACCAGGCTCAAGTTCAATAACGAATTCAACTGGCCGGTGCGGAGGCATCCCTGGAAGTTCTTCTGGAAAGACGTCTTGATATTCGCAAACGACAGGAATTTGAGAGATAGCATCCAATTCACCCTTCTCATTGAGAGAAAACAACCGGATGGAATTATCTCGAGCGGCAAAGACAATGACCTCCTCAGACGAATGCGTCAGTTGAATCTGCCTGGCTGCACAATCAAGCTGAGCTTTATGCTTAGAGAGCCAGTCCATCCCGAGAATAAGATCGATATCAGAATTGCCAAGAACCATCGGAGAAGAGAGAAACTTGCAGTCGCCCAAAGTGATTGTAACATCCGGAACACACACTCGAGATGTCAAGAGGCTGGCCGGAGAGTCAATAGAGAACGGTCTCGGCAACATTTGAGTAACAAAATCATGCTTGGAAGCAAAAGGTCTCGAGATGAAACAATGCGATGCACCAGTGTCAAAAAGAACTTTTGCAGGAATATCATTAACAGGAAGGTTACCCATGATCACATCTGAAGAATCCTCTGCCTGAGCTGCATTCACCATATTGACCTTGGCGTGCTTGGGATTGTGCTTGACCACAGCTGTACTTGCCGATCTGACAGGAGGAGGAGGAGGAAGACGCCTCTGGTTGGTACACTTGTTGGCATAGTGACCCTTCTGTTGGCACTTGTTGCACGTGACCTCTGAAAGCGGACGGTGATACGGAGCACTCGATCTTGGAGCTTGAGACGAAGCCTTGTTCTGAAAGCCTGGGTTGGGTGGGTGGGAGAAACCAC
>NW_021192386.1:0-1947 GCF_002162155.2 Triticum dicoccoides | reverse complement strand
TAGACTTTGGAAGAACTACTTGATGGTCGTAAGGCTGTTAGGTACATATGGATTTTGAAAGGAAGACAGACAATGATGGTAAGTGTCACCATTGAGAAAGCTTGACTTGTCGTTAAGATGTTTTTCGACAAGTTCAAGGAGTTGACTACGATGAGACTTTCTCACTCGTAGCGATGCTAAGAGTCTGTTGGAATTATATTAGCAGTTACTGCATTATTTATGAAATCTTGCAGATAGGATGTCAAAACATTGTTTCCTCGACGATTTTTGAGGAAAGGTTGTATGTGATACAACCGGAAGGTTTTGTCCATCCTGAAATATGCTAATAAGTATGCAAAGCTCCAGCAATCCTTCTGAGGACTGGAGTGAGCATCTCGGAGTTGGAATGTATGCTTTGATGATGATCAAAGATTTTGGGTGTATACAAAGTTCATGAGAAACTTGTATTTCCAAAGAAGTGAGTGGGAGCACTATAGAATTTCTGATGAGTATATGTTGTTGACATATTAATGATCAGAAATGACGTAGAATTTCTGGAAAGCATATAGGGTTATTTTGAAAGTGTTTTTCAATGGAAAGCCCGGATTAAGCTACTTGAACATTGAGCATCAAGATCTATAAGGATAGATCAAAACGCTTAATAGTACTTTCAAATGAGCACATGCCTTGACGTGATCTTGAAGGTGTTCAAGATGGATCAGTCAAAGAAGGAGTTCTTGCCTGAGTTGTAAGGTATGAAGTTAAGACTTAAAGCTCGACCATGGCAGAATAGAGAGAAAGGAACGAAGGTCGTCCCCTATGCTTAAGACATAGGCTCTACAGTATGCTATGCTGTGTACCGCACCTGAAGTGTGCTTTACCATGAGTCAGTCAAGGGGTACAAGAGTGATCCAAGAATGGATCACATGACAGCGGTCAAAGTTATCCTTAGTAACTAGTGGACTAAGGAATTTTCTCAATTATGGAGGTGGTAAAAGAGTTCGTCGTAAAGGTTTACGTTGATGCAAGCTTAACACCTATCCGGATAGCTCTGAGTAGAGATACCGGATACGTATAATGGAGCAACAATTTAGAATAGCTCCAAGTAGAACAGTTATTTGGAATAGCTCCAAATAGAACGTGGTAGCTGCATCTAGGAGATGACATAGAGATTTGTAAAGCACACACGGATCTGAAAGGTTCAAACCCGTTGACTATAACCTCTCTCACAAGCATAACATGATCAAACCCAGAACTCATCGAGTGTTAATCACATGGTAAATGTGAACTAGATTATTGACTCTAGTAAACTCTTTGGGTGTTAGTCACATGGGCATGTGACCTTGAGTGTTAATCACATATCGATGTGAACTAGATTATTGACTCTAGTGCAAGTGGGAGACTGTTGGAAATATGCCCTAGAGGCAATAATAAATTGATTATTATTATATTTCCTTGTTCATGATAATCGTTTATTATCCATGCTAGAATTGTATTGATAGGAAACTTAGATACATGTGTGGATACATAGACAACACCATGTCCCTAGTAAGCCTCTAGTTGACTAGCTCGTTAATCAATAGATGGTTACGGTTTCCTGACCATGGACATTGGATGTCGTTGATAACGGGATCACATCATTAGGAGAATGATGTGATGGACAAGACCCAATCCTAAGCCTAGCACAAGATCATGTAGTTCGTATGCTATAGCTTTTCTAATGTCAAGTATCATTTCCTTAGACCATGAGATTGTGCAACTCCCGGATACCGTAGGAGTGCTTTGGGTGTGCCAAACGTCACAACGTAACTGGGTGGCTATAAAGGTACACTACGGGTATCTCTGAAAGTGTCTGTTGGGTTGGCACGAATCGAGATTGGGATTTTGTCACTCCGTGTAAACGGAGAGGTATCTCTGGGCCCACTCGGTAGGACATCATCATAATGTGCACAATGTGACCAAGGGGTT
>NW_021192385.1:0-932 GCF_002162155.2 Triticum dicoccoides | reverse complement strand
CGGACTCCCTGCGGATGGAACCTGAATAGGCGATAAACCTGGACTAGAGGCTTAAGTGTTTAGGTAGGTCGTGGTCTACACCCACGTCAGCTTTCGCTTGAAGTCTGCCGAGCACATGTCGTGTGCAGACGCTAAGTGGTGGAAACATGTATGAAGAAGTACACCCCTGCAGGGTTATCATAATCTATTCGAATAGCCGCGTCCGCGGTAAAGGACTACTTGGTTGCCTATACAGTTCATAGACAAGTAAATGGAAACTGTTAAAAGCCTCAAGATAAGTGTGAGTGCCGAGGATGGCTCTTCCGTAGGAAGACGGAGGTGGATCCTCGGTAGTGTATTGAAGTGGTGAGTAGTGGACTCGTGTGCGCAAAACCATTTCAAGTTGGAGTATCGTAGGATAGTCTAGCCAAGAGTCAAAGCTGGCTTGCTGCAATAACTCCACCAACCCTTCTTGATACTAAGCATGTATATAGGATCTGATGTAAGTCTTGCTGAGTACCTTTGTACTCATGTTGCTATAATTTACATTTTTACAGAAAACGCTGCAACCCCTTCTGATGGGTTCTATGTAGACGTTGACATCAACGAGTAGGCTAAAGACCCAGGTGGTGACCCTGAGCTTGTGAAGGACCACGTAGTATAGCTAGGCTTTCCAAGCCTCTTTTATTTTACTAGTTGTCTGTACTCAGACAAGTTACTTCCGCTGCTGGTTTGTATGACTGTATGACTTGTATGTTGGGTCGTGAGACCCGTACCTTTGTGTATGTTATGTATGGCTCCCTGAGCCTTAAATAAAGTACTTGTGTCGTAGAGTCATGTTGTGATGCTTCGTTGTATTTGCACATATCGAGCATATTGTGTGTATGATTGAAATGCTTGGTATGTGTGGGATCTGACTATCTAGTTGTTTATCTTTAGTAGCCTCTCTTACC
>NW_021192384.1:0-1035 GCF_002162155.2 Triticum dicoccoides | reverse complement strand
GGTAAGAGAGGCTACTAAAGATAAACAACTAGATGGTCAGATCCCACACATACCAAGCATTTCAATAACATACACACAATATGCTCGATATGTGCAAATACAACATGGCATCACAACATGACTCTATGACTCAAGTAATTTATTCAATAGGCTCCGAGGAGCGAGATATTACAAACAGGGGTCTCATGACCCAACATTCAGAGCATACAAATCAAAGCACAAACGGAAGCTATCATGTCTGAGTACAGACATCTATAAATGAAAAAGGCTGAGAAGCCTGACTATCTATCAGATCCTGCCGAGGGCACAAGATCGTAGCTGAGGTATCAAGCTAAACGTCGAAGACCACGCGGAAATACTAGTGAGACTGAAGTCTCTCTGCAAAAACATAAAATAGGCAAACGTGAGTACAAATGTACCCAGCAAGACTTACATCAGAACTATCTACATATGCATCATTATCAACAAAGGGGATGGTGGGGTTTAACTGCAGCAAGCCAGCTTTGACTCGGTGGCTATCCTGAACTACGACTGCAAGCGACTCTTTTGAGGTGGCGCACACGAATCCACATATTCACCATATCAATACACCACTATGGATCCGCTCCCGTCTCCCTACGAGAACGCCATCCATAGCACTCACGCTTATCTTGCGTATTTTAGAGTATCCACTTTCACTTGTCTATGAACTGATATAAGCAACCCAGAAGTCCTTTTCCGCGGACACGGCTATTCGAATAGATGATGTTAACCCTGCAGGGGTGTACTTCTTCACACACGCTCTCACCACTTACCGCCGTTTACACGACATGTACTCGGCAACCTTCAAGCGGAAGCCCAACGTGGGTGTCGGCCACGGCCTACCTAAACACTCGAGTCTCTAGTCCAGGTTTATCGCCTATTCGGGTTCCATCCATGAGGAGATCCGGCCGGAGTTTCGCTCACAGCCCCAAACGATGTGAACAGGGTTCCCGAGACACCAAACGGGCGCCCGGTACACCGTGCCACGTGCCTACCGCATCACAGCCCACCCCT
>NW_021192383.1:0-1405 GCF_002162155.2 Triticum dicoccoides | reverse complement strand
GACAATTCCTATGGATGAAAACGAGGGGAACGGAGGAGATTACCTTAAGGGAGGGTTTGGCTTCGAAATCCACGGTCAAATACTCCGGATCTGAGGAGGATTTGAGAAGGGGAGAGAGGAGGGCAGAGGGGAGGCACTGAGCTTCGGGTTTGTGTGGGGGTGGGGGTGTGTGGGGTGGGGATGGGTGGGAGGGGGGTGAGTGCAGCAAATAGATGTCCAGCCGTGCAACGCCTAAGGGAGAGGCGCCACACACCATAGTGCAGCGCCTACTCTTTAGGCGCTGCACTTCTGGACATCCCAGTCCAGAGAGCAACAGAAGCTTCCAGTATGTTTTCTGCCCAAAAAAATGCTAAGTGAGTGTGCAACGCCCAAGGGATAGGCGCTGCTCTGTACTGTGCAGTGCCCAGGAGTGAGGCGTTGCATATTACAGTGCAGCGCCCCTCCCTTAGGCGCTGCAGACTGACTTAGCAAATTTTCGGGTGCAAAAGCTCCTGGAACGCTTTTGTTGCTCTCTGGACTGGGATGTCCAGCAGTGCAGCGCCTAAGGGAGAGGCGCTGCACTATGGTGTGTGGCGCCTCTCCCTTAGGCGCTGCACGGCTGGACATCCCAGTCCAGAGAGCAACAGAAGCATTCCAAGAGCTTTTGCACCCGAAAATTTGCTAAGTCAGTCTGCAACGCCTAAGGGAGGGGCGCTGCACTGTAATGTGCAGCGCCTCGGCCTTAGGCGCTGCACTATCTGCTGTTTTCATATACAAAGTGATTTTTATGTTTTGTGATTCACATAGATGGCACATAATCATATCCAAATCACATGTAGTAGTCCAAATCACATACTCATACACACATAGCAATAGAGTTGTCCAATCAGATAGTCATACACAAACATTTAGCCAAAAAGGCATAGTCATTTACGTCTCATATCACATAGTAGCACACATTTTGGTTCATAGAAAAGGTCATGGTCCTTGTCCCTTCTTCTTCCTCTCTTCTTCTTCTTCTTCTTCTTCTTCTTCTCCCTCCTCCGGCCACCAAGGGAGCTCACCTTTCGCCTCCGTGTCCTCCACCCCCTTCATTGTTTCCATACTATGAAAATGTCAATATAATAGTTAGTCACACAATGCAAAATGACAACACAAGCATTGATCCAAAAGAACAAGATCATAGTAAGTCACATACGGCAATGGTCCATTGAGCCAAGTGAACATTCCTCCACCACGGCCGCCGCCAAGGCCAAGATCACCACCACGGCCTAGACCACCACCACGGCCTCTACCGCCACCATGGCCTCTACCGCCACCATGGCCTCTACCGCCACCATGGCCTAGACCACCACCACGGCCTCTGCCACCACCACGGCCAAGACCATCACCACGACCTAGGCCTTCACCACGGCCAAGACCATCA
>NW_021192382.1:0-1925 GCF_002162155.2 Triticum dicoccoides | reverse complement strand
GAATGTATGTTTGAATTGTGGCCTATACCTACCAGATATTTTGATCAAGACCCAAAAGTTGGCCTTTGTTTGGATGGTTGCCAACCTTTTAGCAAGCTATTGTACTCTAGCTAACTCTAGATCATTTTTCTTGCCAATGTTAGCCAAATCATGTGCAACCAAAATCTCAACTAAAAATTTGGCTAGCAATACTTTGGTGGGGCAACCTTAGAGCATCTACAGCCTCCGTCACCTAATTTGGCCCCTTATACGCTCGTGAACGCACCTGGGCGCGTTCGCTAAAGATGATCGAGCGAACCTCATTTCTCGTATTCCATAGTTGCATCCCTCATATTTCCTACCCCAAATCCATACAAATCCATGCAAACGGTGTTCCTACGTAGATCAACATAGAACATAGCAATCCCGCATAGATAAACATAGTGTGATACAAAAGTGTCGCCCAAGTTCATCACTTAACACTACTAAAAAGCAACTAAAACCGGGAAGGGGGGATTTCTCCACTTCCTCCATGCCGGACTCTTCCCCTTGGGGTCTCAGCAGCTAGACTCGGCGTAGGCATCAGCGACTCCGGGCACGTCGTTGTTGTTGTCGCTATCCAAAGCAGAGGAGGATGAGTAGATGATGCCCACCATGTGTCGGGCTTCGCGGTTCTGCTTATCCCGGAGCCATGAGTCTCTCTCCATCGTCGTCGCCCGCTGCATCGCCAACCGCTTTGACTCCTACAAGGCCACGCGGAGTGCCTTCGCATCTTTGCGGCGATGACAGCGGGCATCTGTCTCTGCGGACATGTGCGAGCGACAGATGGTGGTGCGGAGGGCCTCGCCATCGTCGTTGGCCGGGAGAAGTGGCTCCGGCACAGATCTACTCGATCCGCCCTTTGAGCGGCTAGTAGCCACCTACGTCGCCCGCTTCTTTGCAAGGCAATACGCGCGGCCCACAGACTCAGGTTGTGGTTCAACTGGCGATAGCACGCAGCAGCGCCCCAGAGGGGCAGGTGCGGGTGGTGCTGGGTGGCGCCTGGCAGGGGGCGACATGGACCACGTCGAACGAGTGCGGGGCATCGCAGAGCTGCAGCTGCCCACTTGACCCATTGTCGACGCCCCGGAAGAGGAGTCGTCGCCCGGTCTAGCAGCGACCGGTGGAGGGCAATGCGGAGCGCTGGTTTGTCCTCGTCGGGCGTTGACGAGCCATCGGAACCCACGGCGGCCTTGAGCCACTCTAGGAGGTCGGATTCACTGTCGGACATGGCAGGCGAGGGAAGACAAAGTGTATTTGGGGAGTAGAAGAGAGGTCCAGTGAGTACGAACTGAGTTTGAATACGGTTTGCTCGACGATCGTCTGCTATTTGTGGGGGGTGGAGTGGGGTCGTTGCGGGCCAGGCCGAAGTGGCGGACGCGCCCGGGTGTCCCATATCAGACCTATATTCGGACCGAATATTAGAGGTGCCGGTTAGCTCGGACGTTTGAGGCTCGTTTGAGGAGCCCGTCTGGGTAATTTTTTATGACTGGTCACCGAACGGGCCGTCCGTCCAAGCGTTTGAGACGGGTTTGGGTCGCCTGGCACTAGATGCTCTTAGACATAAACCAAACACACTTGGGTCTCAAGGCAATTTGGCTTAAGACCCATGTTTTTGGTACATTGGAGACACCCTAAGACCGTTCCAACCTTGATTTGACAGCCACAAATTTTCATAGCGGCAATCGGCAGGAGGCAACCACGTGGATCCTCTAGAGGAGGAAGCATGGCTTTATGTTTCTAGCGAGCTTAGGGCATCTTCACGGCAACCCGTAAATTTTCTCCTACATCCGTCCACGGATAGGGGGATCAATCCACGAACATGAATGCGGAAGGCCACCATCTAACCGTAGCCGCATACATTTTAATAACAGTTCAAACCAACCTGATAAAATTTGTTCAAACAC
>NW_021192381.1:0-1785 GCF_002162155.2 Triticum dicoccoides | reverse complement strand
CTCTTCCTCCTCTGCCAGGAGGACGAACAGAGGCGAGGCGTGGCGCGCGCCGACGCTGCCTCGGCCACCTCCTGCTTCCCCCTGGCCACCTCCTGCTTCCTCTCGTCGCCCTGGACCCCGTCCGCGACGCCACGCACCCCCCCAGGCCTCTCACTCTCTCCCCGAGCTCCTCTCCTCCTCTGGCTCTCTCGCGCGCAGCCACCGAACACACCCGCCGCCGCCGACGAGCTTCCCCGTGGCCACCGGCCACCCCTAGCCTCGCCGATGCGCCCAGGAGCTCCCCCTCGACCCCTCCTTCCTCCCCACCGACCCACGGCCCTACGGACGCGCCACAACGCCGCCGGCATCGCCGTTTCCATCGCCGGCCGCCAAGGATCTTCACCGTCAATTCGCCACCATCGTCGCTTCCCCGAGCTCGCTGACCCTCCCTGCACGATCCCCGTGAGTCCCTGCTTCATTTCCCCCTAACCCCAAGCCCGATTACGAGCTCTAGCCGCCCCCTCTACCGGAGCCGAGACGCTCCGCCGCACGGACTCGTCGCCGGCGAAGCCCCGGTGACCACATGGCCCCGCGCGTGCGTCCGTTGCACTCGCAACGACCCGTGGAGCAACGCTAGCGTGGCAGCTAGCTTGTTTGCAAGCTGCAGCGCTAACCCCGCACCCACCCGAGCTCCGGCCGCCGCCTCGGGCTCCATTCCGGCGAACCCCGGCCACCCCCGCACCTCCTGTTGGCCCCCCTAGATGCGCACGGGCACGGGCTACCTTCTGGTGCCCTTCGCACGTCCAGCCGCCGCCCGTAGCGCAACCCCGGTGAACTTCCGCCGCGTTTCGGGTCGCCGCCGGCCGAACTCCGGTGGCCAGTGACGTGGCGCTGTCATTAGCCACTAATGACGCGCTAACCAACCCCCTAGGTCACTGACAGCGGGCCCCACCCCTGGTCAAACCCCAGTCAGCGCTGGGTTTGACCGGGATTAGCTCCTGTGTCACTGACGTGTGGCCCCCACACGTCAGGTTTGACCGAGCCAGCCCAGTTGACCCTGCTGATGTCACTGTGACGTGGGGCAGACGCAATAAGTATTTTCTGGATTTAATATTATTCAGGAAATTTCAGAAAATAGCTAAAACTTCAATAAATCATAGAAAATTAATCGTAACTCCAAATTAAATAATTTATATATGAAAAATTATCAGAAAAATTCAAGGAATCCATCTGTACCATTTTCATGCATGTTAGAACAACTTATAGGTGCTGTTTAGCACAAATCAATTAAAGGGCATTTATTTAATCACATATGGAGTTTGAATTTGAATTTTATATTCAAACCAACTTCATTTAATCTGGTTTTAGTTGCATTAGCCCAAAACACATTCATTTTGCCATGTCATGATCATGCATCATATTGTGCATTGCATTGATCGTGTTTTTTTGTATTTGCCGGTAATTGTCCCCTCTCGATAGACGTGTACCGATGATGTGATCGTTGACACTGATGAAGACTCAATGTTATCTTCAGAAGTGCCAGGCAAGCAAAACCCCCTTGTTCATTCCGATACAATCCTACTCTCTCGCTCCTGCTCTCTTTTACTGCATTAGGACAACACCAATTCATCTGTTACTTGCTGCGGTAGCTGAACCCCTTTATCCTTTGCATGACCTGTCATTGCCACAGTAAATAGATGAAACCCACTAGCATGAGTAGGAGTTGTTTGAGCCCTGTTGTGCCTACTCATTCATGTTTGTTTGTCATGCCTGCTACTGCTTAGAGTTGAGTCAGGTCTGATTCAT
>NW_021192380.1:0-1494 GCF_002162155.2 Triticum dicoccoides | reverse complement strand
ACTAGACCGTGTCCGATCATCACGTGAGACGGACTAGTCAACATCGGTGAACATCTTCATGTTGATCGTATCTTCTATACGACTCATGCTCGACCTTTCGGTCTTCTGTGTTCCGAGGCCATGTCTGTACATGCTAGGCTCGTCAAGTCAACCTAAGTGTTTGCATGTGTAAATCTGTCTTACACCCGTTGTATGTGAACGTCTGAATAAAACACCCGATCATCACGTGGTGTTTTGAAACAGCGAACTGTCGCAACGGTGCACAGTTAGGGGGAACACTTCTTGAATTTATTGTGAGGGATCATCTTATTTACTACCGTCGTTCTAAGTAAACAAGATGCAAAACATGATAAACATCACATGCAATCAAATAATAAACGTGACATGATATGGCCAATATCACATAGCTCCTTTGATCTCCATCTTGGGGCTCCATGATCATCTTGTCACCGTCTTGACACCATGATCTCCATCATCATGATCTCCATCATCGTGTCTCCATGAAGTTGCTCGCCAACTATTACTTCTACTACTATGGCTAACGCGTTTAGCAATAAAGTAAAGTAATTTACATGGCGTTTCTCGATGACATGCAGGTCATTAAAAGAATAATGACAACTCCTATGGCTCCTGCCGGTTGTCATACTCATCGACATGCAAGTCGTGAATCCTATTACAATAGCATGAACATCTCATACATCACATATAGATCTTTCATCATTCATCACAACTTTGGCCATATCATATCACAAACCACTTGCTGCAAAAACAAGTTAGACGTCCTCTAATTGTTGTTGCAAGTTTTACGTGGCTGAATTAGGGTTCTAGCAAGAACGTCTTCTTACCTACGTTAAAGCCACAACGTGATTTGTCAACTTCTATTTACCCTTCATAAGGACCCTGTTCATCGATTCCGCTCCAACTAAAGTGGGAGAGACAGACACCCGCCAGCCATCTTATGCAACTAGTGCATGTTAGTCGGTGGAACCGGTCTCACGTAAGCGTACGTGTAAGGTTGGTCCGGGCCGCTTCATCCCACAATACCGCTGAAGAAAGAAAGGACTAGTAACGGCAAGAAAGTTGACAAATCTACGCCCACAACAAATTGTGTTCTACTCGCGCAAGAAGAACTACGCATAGACCTAGCTCATGATGCCACTGTTGGGGAACGTTGCAGAAAACAAAAATTTTCCTACTCGTTTCACCAAGATCATCTAGGAGTTCATCTAGCAACGAGTGATTAGATGCATCTACATACCTTTGTAGATCGCGAGCGGAAGCGTTCAAAAGAACGGTGATGATGTAGTCGTACTCGACGTGATCCAAATCACCGATGACCAGCGCCGAACGGACGGCACCTCCGCGTTCAACACACGTACGGAACAGCCACGTCTCCTCCTTCTTGATCCAGCAAGGGAGGGAGGAGAGGTTGAGGGAGATGGCACCAGCAGCAGCACGACGGCGTGGTGTTGATGGAGCTGCAGTACTCCGGCA
>NW_021192379.1:0-1247 GCF_002162155.2 Triticum dicoccoides | reverse complement strand
GTAAACCGGGCTGTAGCGGGCTAACAGGACTCCGGTACTCAAAGCGTGACATTTCCCCGAAGGGACAGACACAGGAACGAAGAAGGACACATGCCGGCCAGCCTAAGTGTTCCAGAGCAGTAGCAAGCTACCATGGCTCAGCGGTAACACTAGGAGACATTTCCCGGTAAGAGAGGCTACTAAAGATAAACAACTAGATAGTCAGATCCCACACATACCAAGCATTTCAATCATACACACAATATGCTCGATATGTGCAAATACAACGAAGCATCACAACATGACTCTATGACACAAGTACTTTATTTAAGGCTCAGTGAGCCATACATAACATACACAAAGGTACGGGTCTCACGACCCCACATACAAGTCATACAGTCATACAAACCAGCAGCGGAAGTAGCTTGTCTGAGTACAGACAACTAGTAAAATAAAAGAGGCTTGGGAAGCCTGGCTATACTATAAGGTCCTTCACAAGCTCAGGGTCACCACCTGGGTCTTTAGCCTACTCGTTGATGTCAACGTCTACATAGAACCCATCAGAAGGGGTTGCAGCGTCTTCTGTAAAAATGTAGATTATAGCAACATGAGTACAAAGGTACTCAGCAAGACTTACATCAGATCCTACATACATGCATAGTATCAAGAAGGGTTGGTGGAGTTATTGCAACAAGCCAGCTTTGACTCGTGGCTAGGCTATCCTACGATACTCCAACTTGAAATGGTTTTGCGCACACGAGTCCACTACTCACCAATTCAATACACTACCGAGGATCCACCTCCGTCTTCCTACGGAACAGCCATCCTCGGCACTCACACTTATCTTGAGGCTTTTAACAGTTTCCATTTACTTGTCTATGAACTGTATAGGCAACCAAGTAGTCCTTTACCGCGGACGCGACTATTCGAATAGATTATGATAACCCTGCAGGGGTGTACTTCTTCATACATGTTTCCACCACTTAGCGTCTGCACACGACATGTGCTCGGCAGACTTCAAGCGAAAGCCGACGTGGGTGTAGACCACGACCTACCTAAACACTTAAGCCTCTAGTCCAGGTTTATCGCCTATTCAGGTTCCATCCGCAGGGAGTCCGGCCGAGGTTTCCCATACGGCCCCGAACGATGTGAACAGGGTTCCCGAGATACCTAACGGGTATTCGGTACACCCGGCCACGTACCTACCGCATCACAGCCCACCCCTACGGTCAGCGCTGTCCACGGCCTCCAGTAGGCTACAAACACCA
>NW_021192378.1:0-1585 GCF_002162155.2 Triticum dicoccoides | reverse complement strand
GGACTAATTCCGTCTACGGTCTTTTAATTGAAACACACCTGACTTGCACACACCAGCTTTCACTCGTGTCTGGAATCACCCATGACACCTGTTAAGCAAAACTCTAAGTGGGGAGGCTACAACCTCGCGTAGCATGGGATCAAATTTCTATCGCGCGCTCTAAGGGGTGCCCCCCTCTCGGTCCCAACCGGATACACCCATGCCCCCGGACCAGGTGGCATGCCTACCGGCTACAACCGGTATCTTCCACCATGGCCTCTCTGTACGGTGTGTGCCAAGACAAGGGTTAACAACTTACTGAACCATACCCCACCTACGGTAGGGACCAGTGGCAGTACGAAAACAAGTATGGGGGTTACCGGAACAAGACTCGATCTATGGCCGACTCAGGAGGCTTATGAGTTCCCTACATGACATGTATAACAAATATATTTCAACCGAAGAAATCACCACTCAATGTACCTTACCATGCCATACCGGACATAACCGTCCCGACGGGGACCGGCGACAAGCTCACGCCTACCCAAGGCCGAGGCTTTCCCGGATTCCTTTCCGGCATGCATGCAAGGCACATGAGGAGGATTACCATCACAATAATATTCATTTCCAACAGCAAGGAAATCACTGATATGCTTCCATGCAAATGATCATGTCACATGAAATAACAAGTCCTCCGAAGTAAGGTGGTGTTATAAACGTGTCAAATAACACACCAAAAACATTATGCCAGGGTTCAGAATGCTTTCCTTCATGGTGTGGAGAGGTGGGGGGTGCTCTCCAAATTTTTTGAAAGCTTCTTTCTCTCCCAAAAAATCCTATTTTCAAGAATATGCAAATAACACCTATTTCAAAAACAGTACAAAAAAGTCGTTTGGAAAATATTCAAATAAATCTTAAAATAAACTAGACAATATTTGAGAGATGTAGGAAAAAGAATTAATTCATTTGGAGTTATATTTAAAAAGTTATAGCCAGTCAAAGTTCTGGTCAAATCTGTTATTTAAATTAAAACAGAAAAGAAAACGTTTCGGAGGGGAATACGCTTTCGGAGCGGGGAAAACGTACTAGGCGGATTACGTCTTCACTTAATCCCACGTGGACAGGCATGGGGTCGCTGACAGTGGGTCCAGGGGGCCCACTAGTCAGGTTTGACTAGTCTCTTTCCCTCTCCTTCCTCTGTCCCGAACGGAGGCGGAGCTCCGGCGATTGTCGCCGGCGACTGGCGGCTCCTCGCGGGGCCCTGAGGGCGGGGATGGATCCGCCACTCCAGTGCGGTCCTCCCGGTGGTCGCAGGGTAGCTGGAGGTGGAGGGAGCTGCCGGCGGCGAGCTCCGCGGCGGAGGAAAGCTTCGGTGGCGAAGTGACATTGTGGCGGCGATGGTTCCCGATCAAAATCAAGTAGTGGGAAAGGTTCATGGGAGGATGAGGAAGTTCCTGGCGAAGAGAACGGAGAGGGGGAGGTACTGGAGGTGCCGTATTGGCCGGGGCGGTGGCGGCGGCCGGAGTTGCCGGAGATGAGAAAGGAGGCCTCCCCGGGTCGAATGCGAGGCAGGGGAGCGCCATGGGGGTAGCATAAGGTCGCATGC
>NW_021192377.1:0-932 GCF_002162155.2 Triticum dicoccoides | reverse complement strand
GACTGTCACGTGCTGATGACGTAGATACTTCCAGTTGCAATCCGTGGGATCATGGACGCGCACGTCCGTGAAACGCTATTTGGCCTATGCAACTTCTTCGACGTCATCTCTCGGAAGTCGATTGGCGTGAGGCAACTCAGAAGGCTACAGGAAGAGATCGTGGTGATACTATGCGAGCTTGAGATGTACTTCCCGCCCGCATTCTTCGACGTTATGGTGCATCTGCTGGTCCATATAGTGGAGGATATCATCCAACTCGGGCCGATGTTCCTGCACAGCATGATGCCGTTCGAAAGGATGAATGGTGTCATCAAAGGATACGTTCGCAACATGTCACGTCCAGAAGGAAGCATAGCCAGGGGCTTTCTGACCGAAGAGTGCATCTCCTACTGCATGAATTATCTAGGCATCGAGAACCCCATTGGTCTGCCCGTCAACAGGCACCTCGGCAGGCTCGCTGGATGGGGTCACCGTGAGGGTCGCCGCGAAATGCATGTTGACTTCGAGGGTCGACTCGCCGACTTTGAAAGAGCAAACCTAGTCGCGCTACAACACATAGACGTGGTCGATCCTTGGGTGGTAGAGCACAAAACCTTTATTAAAAAGACGTACAATGACCGAGGCCAACAGAGGACGGACGGAGATACACTCAAAGAGCACAACTCATGTTTCACGCGTTGGTTCAAGCATAAGCTTCTGTCGTACCCTTTACATGAGGATTCTTCCGCGGAAGAACAACTCATATTCGCCTTGTCACAGGGCGCCGAGCACAACCTGATGACCTATGAGGCGTACGATATCAACGGCTACACATTCTACACCGAGGCCAAGGACATGAAGAGCGATGGTTATCAGAACTCCGGGGTAACGATGGAATCCTACACCGGTAACGACAAGGACAGATACTACGGAAGGATCGAGGAGATCTGGGA
>NW_021192376.1:0-1416 GCF_002162155.2 Triticum dicoccoides | reverse complement strand
GATGATCCCTTACAAAATTTCAAGAAGTGTTCTCCCCTAACTGTGCACCGTTGCTACAGTTCGTCGCTTCTAAGCACCACGTGATGATCGGGTGTGATGGATTCTTACGTTCACATACAACGGGTGTAAGACAGTTTTACACAGCGAAAACACTTAGGGTTAACTTGACGAGCCTAGCATGTGCAGACATGGCCTCGGAACACGGAGACCGAAAGGTCGAGCATGAGTCGTATAGTAGATACGATCAACATGAAGATGTTCACCGACGTTAACTAGTCCGTCTCACGTGATGATCGGACACGGCCTAGTTGACTCGGATCATGTAATCACTTAGATGACTAGAGGGATGTCTATCTGAGTGGGAGTTCATAAGATGAACTTAATTATCCTGAACATAGTCAAAATACCTTTTGCAAATTATGTCGTAGCTCGCGCTATAGTTCTACTGTTTAGATATGTTCCTAGAGAAAATTATAGTTGAAAGTTGATAGTAGCGATTATGCGATCAGTAGAAAGCTTATGTCCTTAATGCACCGCTCAGTGTGCTGACCCCCAAACGTCGTTTGTGGATGTTGCGAACATCGGACATACACGTTTTGATAACTACGTGATAGTTCAGTTAAACGGTTTAGAGTTGAGGCACTAAAGACGTTTTCGAAACGTCGCGGAACATATGAGATGTTTCGAGGGCTGAAATTGGGATTTCAGGCTCGTGCCCACGTCAAGAGGTATAAGACCTCCGACGATTTTCTTAGCCTGCAAACTAAGGAGAGAAGCTCAATTGTTGAGCTTGTGCTCAGATTGTCTGAGTGCAACAATCACTTGAATCGAGTGGGAGTTGATCTTCCAAATGAGATAGTGATGTTTCTCCAAAGTCATTGCCACCAAGCTGCTAGAGCTTCGAGATGAACTATAACATATCAGGGATAGATATGATGATCCTTGAGGTATTCGCGATGTTTGACACCGCGAAAGTAGAAATCAAGAAGGAGCATCAATTGTTGATGGTTGGTGAAACCACTAGTTTCAAGAAGGGCAAGGGCAAGAAGGGATACTTCATGAAACGGCAAATCAGCTGCTGCTCTAGTGAAGAAACCCAAGGTAAAACCCAAACCCGAGACTAAGTGCTTCTGTAATAAGGGGAACAACCACTAGAGCAGAATTACCCTAGATACTTGGTAGATGAGAAGGCTGGCAAGGTCGATAGAAGTATATTGGATATACATTATGTTAATGTGTACTTTACTAGTACTCCTAGTAGCACCAGGGTATTGGATACCGGTTCGGTTGCTAAGTGTTAGTAACTCGAAATAAAAGCTACGGAATAAGCGGAGACTAGCTAAAGGTGAGCTGACGATATATGTTGGAAGTGTTTCCAAGGTTGATATGATCAAGCATCGCACGCTCCCTCTACCA
>NW_021192375.1:0-1540 GCF_002162155.2 Triticum dicoccoides | reverse complement strand
AACACCGGAAAAGGAAGCACACAACATAATAAACAACCATCACATAAACATGTCATGATGCACAATCAAGTATGATGCATGTCCGGTTTAAATATGCATGGCATGGCAAAGTGCACAAACAATCCTACAAATTAAATGGAGCTCAATATGCAACTGCATATTGACGAAACACCACGATAAGTT
Source organism: Triticum dicoccoides (assembly GCF_002162155.2). Lineage (NCBI taxonomy): Eukaryota > Viridiplantae > Streptophyta > Magnoliopsida > Poales > Poaceae > Triticum > Triticum dicoccoides. The sequence goes on along the minus strand of NW_021192375.1, from coordinate 1,357 downwards.
ATTTAGTTTGATCCCGTTTATGTACCCAACAATATTAAATGTTGTTAAGCATGGCAAGAGGGTGAAGCAAATGAAAACTACCTATCTAGTCAAGGTTAAATGAGGCCGGAAGCAACAAACAACAATTCCGGAGAATCCCCATATCATTTAGCAATTTAAAGCAAGCAACAATTTTAAACATTTTAAATGTTGTTATCATGATGCGGATGACATATACAAGTTTTAAGCAATTTTATGAATATGTTGACATGAGCATGTTATGAAGCATTTGTCGCCATGGCGGAAGGAAAAAGGTGCCACGGCGGCGAAACAAAAATGGTGCCACGGCAACATATCCGAAAATGATGCCACGGCAACATATCGGTTCCGGTAGCTCACAGAGATACCGGTGCAAAAGGAGGCGTGAGCGTGTCATGCAAGATGGTGGGGTGATCCCGGCTTCCGGGTTCCCACGGGACGGTGGCACGGCAAAAGAGGGGCATCGCAAGGACGATTCGATCACGGTGCAAAACTCGAGCATCTCATTCAACACATGCATTCGGTCCACGGCGGTCGTTCTCGGCGGTTATACCTTTGAAGCGTGCATTTTTGGAGCGGTTCGAGTCGTCGAGCGAAGTAGTTGTTCACGGCGACGGTAGAGGTACTCGCGATCTTGGCAACGGTAGTCGTACATGTCCGGAGAGGAACTTGTCGCATCCACGGTATTCGGGCGTAGTGGAAGTAGTTGTTCAATTGTTGTCGTGGGAAGTAGTCGTGCACGGCGTCGGTAGTGGTACACGGGTCTTCGGGCGACGGTAGATGGTACATGTTTTCGTAGATGAACTTGGCGATCCGAAGGAGTACTTGACGAAATCCACATCGAATGTAGTCGTGCACGTCGTAGTCGGACTTGACAAAAATCACACCGGCGGTAGTGATACACATCTCGTAGACATCCAAGGTCATCGTAGAGGTACTCGTCGGTTCCATGTAGTCGAACTTGACGATCCGAGGGGGTACTTGGCGCATCACCGTGTAGTTGTACATGGTTCAAACAAAGGCATTGACACATCTGGAGGGCATCGAGGGACTCGTCAAGGCCCTGCCTCGGGAGGTCACCGGAGATGCATGGAGGCAGCTCGAGCTGCTGGCTGTTGGTAGCGTGTGCGGGCGGCGTGTGGAGGCGGAGCAGGGAACTTGGCACGACCGAGACAGGGGGCGAGCCGCGCGGTTGGTTGATGGTAGCCGCGGCCATGGTGGTGGTCGCCACAAAGCAGAGGAGGCCGGGACTTGGCGTTGGACGATGCGGTCGGCATCGGCCTTGACGTGCAGCAGGGGAGGTGGAGCTCGTGCTCGAAGAGGAGACCGGCGGCGCGAC
>NW_021192374.1:0-2538 GCF_002162155.2 Triticum dicoccoides | reverse complement strand
GCCCGGAGGACTACATCATCATCAACGACACCGGCTCCGACCTTAGCGATGATGACTTTGAAGACGAAGTTGGAGCAGACATCATGGAGTCTTCAACCGAGGAATATTTTTAGTAGACCACCACATCAGTAGTAGTATTCCACCATGTAAATAGAATAGTCCAAGCACTTTTGCAATAGTTCTAGACCGATTGTATGCCTTGCTTGATTGATTGAGTGAAATGATTGTGTTTGTCTCATGTGCATATGGGTAGTGCTTTCTCATTAGACCTCATTCTATTCTAATCTCTCCCCTCTAAACCCATCAGATGCCTCCGAGACGTGACCTCGGATTTGCTTTCCCACCGGAGCTCACTCAGTTGATCCAGCAACATAATATCCTGATGCAGTTGTTAGTTCAGAACCAAGGCAACAACAACAACAACAACAACAACAACAACAACAACAACAACAACAATCCACCACCACCACCACCAGTTGACAACTTAGCCCGTTTTTTGAGGTTGCGGCCGCCGGTGTTTTCCAGTAGCACCGAGCCTATAGTAGCAGATGATTGGCTCCGCAGGATTGGAAGGGAGTTAACCACTGCATGATGTACCGATGCTGAGAAGGTGCGTTTTGCTGCACATCAGTTGGATGGACCAGCAGCCTCATGGTGGGATAATTACACTGTCACCTACCTATAGCCACGGTGACATGGGACCAGTTTCAGCAAGCTTTCCGTACAGCCCATGTCTCAACTGGAGAAATGAGTATGAAGAAGCATGAGTTTCGCAACTTACGCCAGGGGAACCATACTGTGGCTCAGTACGCGGATGAGTTTAGCAAGTTATCTCGCTATGCCCCTGATGATGTGGACACAGATGCCGCAAAGCAGGAGAAGTTTATGGAAGGGCTGAATGATGAGATGAGCATGCAGTTGATGGTGGCAACATTCAACAACTACCAGGAGTTGGTAGATAAGGCTCTTATGATTGAAGGGAAGGAGCAGCAGATTGAGAGCCGTAAGAGGAAGTATGGACAAGGGAGGTATAACTCAGGAGCCCAGCAGAAGCCTCGCCTAACCCGGAAGTCGGGAGGACTTGTTCATAACCATGGAGGCCACACCCATAATGGAGGAAGTAACCATAACCATACTTGCCCAAGGAATGGGAATGGGAATGGAGCAAGCAACAATCATAACCGCCCAAATCCAGCCACACCCACCAAGAGAGACCTAAGCCACGTTACTTGTTTCAAGTGCGGGAAGACTGGACACTATGCCACGGAGTGCCCTGAAGGGAAGAATGGAAACGGAAATGGGAGCGCTGGGAAGAAGCCCAATCCATTCAGCAAAGGACAAGTGAACCATGTTAACTTGGAGGAGGTTGAAGAGCAGCCAGACGCCGTTATAGGTCAGTTTTTGGTTAAGTCATTTACTGCTCTTGTTATTTTTGACACTGGTGCATCGCATTCATACATATCAAGGGAATTCGTGGATAAGTTTAAACTACCTACCCAAACCCTTAGGACCCCTCTGTTAGTAAGTTCACCTGGAGCAGAGTATATGGCTAGTCGATGGTGCGACCAGATACCCTTAACCATTGGCAACCATGTTTTTCCGTCCGACCTAATTATCTTGGAGTCACAAGGATTGGATGTGATATTAGGAATGGACTGGATGTCAAAGTACGGAGGAAGCATTGACTGTGTTAGTAAGTCAATTTGTCTCACCACCCCGGAGGGAAAAAGGATCAAGTATATATCTAGGCATGCGTCTAGAAGTAGCCAAGTAAATACCCTCATGGGAGTTGTTCAGGAGGAAGTGCCTATAGTAAAGGATTACCCGGATGTTTTCCCAGAGGAGTTACCAGGCATGCCACCGGATCGAGATATCGAGTTTTTGATAGAGCTATTGCCATGCACAGGGCCAATATCCAAGAGACCCTATCGGATGCCCGCGAATGATCTGGAGGAGATTAAGAAACAGATCAAGGAGTTATTGGAGAAAGGTTACATTCGACGGAGTTCATCACCATGGGGAGCCCCAGTGCTTTTGGTTGAGAAGAAGGATAAGTCCCTAAGAATGGTTGTTGATTATCGGGCATTGAATGAAGTAACGATTAAGAACAAGTACCCATTGCCGATGATCAATGATCTGTTTGACCAGCTGCAAGGAGCTAAGGTGTTTCCGAAGATCGATCTGTGATCAGGATATCACCAGCTGAAGATACGAGAGAAAGATATACCAAAGACAACATTCACCACACGGTATGTGTTATACGAATATACGGTCATGTCGTTTGGACTGACTAACACCCCTGCCTATTTCATGAGCATGATGAACAAAATATTCATGGAATATTTGGATAAGTTTGTTGTGGTGTTCATTGATGATATAATGGTATATTCGAAGAATGAAGAGGAGCACAAGGAGCATTTGTGTTTAGTACTCGAGAAACTCAGGGAACATTAGTTGTATGCCAAGTTCAGCAAATGCGAGTTTTGGTTGAAGGAAGTCGGATTCCTTAGACATGTTATATCAGGAGAAGGTATAGCA
>NW_021192373.1:0-1010 GCF_002162155.2 Triticum dicoccoides | reverse complement strand
CTTACGTGTCGATCATCAACACTCGCGGTTTCGGCCGTTTATGGCCCGTTTCATGGACTATTACTCGTCGTTTTGGGGTCCCAAAGCGATTCTCGTTTCATGGATTATTACTCGCGGTTTCATGCACTATTACACAGCGTTTTGGGGACCCAGAGCGATTTCCACGATTGATGAACCCCGGGGTGCGTTTATGTGTCCGTCGTCAACACTCACAGTTTTGTCCAATTCTGACCCGTTTCGTGGACTATTATTTACCGTTTTGGGGCCCCGAAGCGATTTCCATAGTCGTTGAACCCCAAGGTGTGCTTACGTATCGGTCATCAACAATCACAGTTTCGGCCGATTCTGGCATGTTTCTTGGACTATTACTCTGTATTGGGGTCCCGGAGTCATTTCCACAATTGACGAACCCCGGGTTGCGTTTAGGTGTTGGTCTTCAACTCTCTCAGTTTTGTCCAATTCTGACCCGTTTCGTGGACTATTACTCAATGTTTTGGGGTCCCGAAGCGATTTTCATAGTTGTTGAACCCCAAGGTGTGCTTACGTGTTGGTCATCCACACTTGCAGTTTTGGCCGATTCTGGCTCGTTTCATGGACTATTACTCACCGTTTTGGGGTCCCAAAGCGATTTCCATGGTTGTCGAACTCCAAGGTGTGCTTACGTGTTGGTCATCAACACTCGCAGTTTTGGCCGATTCTGGCCCGTTTCATGGATAATTGCTCACTGTTTTGGGGTCCCAGAGTGATTTCCATGGTTGTCGAACCCCGGGTGCGTTTACGTGTCTGTCGTCAACATTCGCGGTTTTAGCCGATTCTGGCCCGTTTCATGGACTATTACTCACTGTTTTTGGGCCCCAAAGAGATTTCCATGGTTGTCGAACTCCAAGGCGCGCTTACGTGTCGGTCATCAACAATCACAGTTCGGGCTGATTCTGGCCCGTTTCTTGGACTATTACTCTGTTTGGGGGTCCCGGAGTCATTTCCACGATTGACGAACCTCGGGGTGCGTT
>NW_021192372.1:0-1000 GCF_002162155.2 Triticum dicoccoides | reverse complement strand
ACCACCAGATATGAGCTGCATGGAAAGTCGGGGAACATGAGCTACAGAGGGAACATGAAATGAAGAAGTCCTAAGAGTGCCTCGACTAGCTACAGGGAGGGGAGTGCCGTCAGCCGTAAGAACACGAACAGGAGACTCGACAGGTCGAATGGAGGTCAAAGTGGAAGAACTATAAGTCATATGAAAAGATGCTCCGGTATCAAGAATCCATGGGAATGTACCTGAATGGGTAGAAGGTGGTTTCTTGGTGCCAGAAGGGTCAGTCACAAAACCTGCAGAATCTGTCGGTGAAGAATCCCAAGTAGCAAGCAGGCATCGCAGCTGCGCAATCTCACGCGCAGACAAGCACGGTGCGGAAGAGGTCGAGGTAGAAACACCTGCCGACGATGAGCAGTCACCACCACCCGTGAAAGCCGTGTGTAGACTCGACGAAGAGCGGTAACTGGCGAGCGCGGAAGCTGCGAGAGGAGACGATGTAGAGCGGTAACTGGCGAGCGCGGAAGCTGCGAGAGGAGACGATGTAGAGCGGCCACCAGCGTGCGCGGAAGCCACGAGAGGAGTCGACGAAGAGGGGTCACCGCCGCGGGCGGAAGCCGTGAGAGGAGTCGACGTAGAGCGGTCACCGCCGCGCGCGGAAGCCGCGAGAGGAGTCGACGTAGAGCGGTCACCGCCGCGCGCGGAAGCCGCGAGAGGAGTCGACGTATAACGACCATCACAGCCTGCTGAAGACGCCAAAGAGGGCAACATCAGAGGCGGACCAGCACCAAGCACCGAGCGGCGGTGCATATGCGAGACGAGATCAATATATGGAACACCGTCGGTAGTCTGTGGGCAGCGACAGAAATGCAGGCCCGACCAAGACGACATGTCTCTCTCTCTCTTTTTTTACTTTCTCTCTTTTTTTTCCTCTCTTTTTTTTCAACAGTAGAAGATAACCAACGGAATCAGCCCAAAAGGGGCCAACGTGATCCCAGCGGGCCGAACGAAGCAGCAGCAGCCA
>NW_021192371.1:0-977 GCF_002162155.2 Triticum dicoccoides | reverse complement strand
AGTTGAGAAACGTGGAAGACATCGTGGACTCTGGAGAGATGCGGAGGTAGTTCCAGCTGGTAGGCAACTTCTCCTCGTTTGGCGAGAATGCGAAAAGGTCCAATGTAACGAGGAGCCAATTTGCCTTTGATACCGAAACGATGGGTTCCCTTCAGAGGGGTGACCCGAAGATAAGCCTTCTCGTCAACCTCGAAAGTCATAGCCTTATGCTTTCGGTCATATTGACTCTTTTGACGGGATTGGGCTGTTTTCAACTTTTCACGAACGATACGAACTTGTTCTTCTGCTTCCTGAATCATGTCCGGGCCAAAGAATTGTCTTTCCCCGGTCTCTGACCAGTTAAGGGGTGTTCGACACCGTCGTCCATAGAGAACTTCAAAAGGGGCTTTACCCAAGCTAGACTGATAGCTGTTGTTATAAGCGAATTCGGCAAATGGAAGGCACTTCTCCCAGTCCATCTCGAATGAGATAACAGAGGCTCGAAGCATGTCCTCTATAATCTGGTTGACGCGTTCCACTTGACCACTCGACTGAGGGTGGAAGGCAGTGCTGAAGGAGAGACGGGTTCCCATAGCATTTTGGAAACTTTCCCAAAATCGAGAGGTGAAGAGACTTCCTCGATCCGAGTTAATTTCCAAAGGAACACCATGGAGAGACACTATTCGGGAGATGTATAAGTCTGCCAGCTGACTAGCGGTTATACTCTCACGAACAGGTAAGAAATGGGCTACTTTGGAAAGACGATCGACAACGACAAAGATAGCATTATTCCCTCTCTTGGTCCTGGGAAAACCGGTAATGAAATCCATACCAATTTTATCCCATTTCCATTCAGGAATAGCTAAGGGTTGAAGGGTGCCAGCAGGCCGTTGATGCTCTGCTTTAACACGACGACAGACGTCGCAATTTGCAATATACTGAGCAATTTCTCTCTTCATCCTAGTCCACCAGAACCTCTGGCGTAGGTCCTGATACAT
>NW_021192370.1:0-568 GCF_002162155.2 Triticum dicoccoides | reverse complement strand
CCAAAACTGTTAGTGTTGATGAACGACACGTAAATGCACGCCGGGGTTCGTTAATACTGGAAATCATTCCGGGACCCCAAAACAGTGAGTAATAGTCGCAGAAACGGGCCAGAATCGGCCAAAACTATAAGTGCTGATGACCGACACATAAATGCGCCCCAGAGTTCGTTAATCATGGAAATCACTCCGGGACCCCAAAATAGTGAGTAATAGTCCATGAAACGGGCCAGAATCGGCCAAAATTTTGAGTGTTGATGGCCGACACGTAATCGCACCTTGGGGTTCGACAACCATGGAAATCACTTTACGACCCCAAAACGGTGAGTAATAGTCCACGAAACGGGCCAGAATCGGCCAAAACTGTGAGTGTTGATGACCGACACGTAAACGCACCACGGGGTTCGTTTATCGTAGAAATCACATCGGGACCACAAAACAGTGAGTAATAGTCCAAGAAACGGGCCAGAATTGGCCCAAACTACGATTGTTGATGATCGACACATAAGCGCACCTTTGGGTTTGACAACCGCTGAAATCACTTTGGGACCCCAAAACGGTGAGCAATAGT
>NW_021192369.1:0-1310 GCF_002162155.2 Triticum dicoccoides | reverse complement strand
ACGGATCAAATCATCGCTGCCCAAAAGCGAGATAAGGGAATATCTAAAATCAAAGAGAACATTGCTAGCGGAGGTGCTAGTTGTTTCTCCACAAATGATCATGGTGTTGTGTACTTTGAGAACCGTCTAGTGGTTCCCAAGAACCAGCATCTACGGCAGTTGATCCTTAAGGAGGCTCATGAATCTCCTCTCACTATTCATCCCGGTAGTACTAAGATGTATCAGGACCTACGTCAGAGGTTCTGGTGGACTAGGATGAAGAGAGAAATTGCTCAGTATATTGCTAATTGCGACGTCTGTCGTCGTGTAAAAGCAGAGCACCAACGGCCTGCTGGCACCCTTCAACCCTTAGCTATTCCTGAATGGAAATGGGATAAAATTGGTATGGATTTCATTACCGGTTTTCCCAGGACCAAGAGAGGGAATAATGCTATCTTCGTTGTTGTCGATCGTCTTTCCAAAGTAGCCCATTTCCTACCTGTTCGTGAGAGTATAACCGCTAGTCAATTGGCAGACTTATACATCTCCCGAATAGTGTCCCTCCATGGTGTTCCTTTGGAAATTAACTCGGATCGAGGAAGTCTTTTCACCTCTCGATTTTGGGAAAGTTTCCAAAATGCTATGGGAACCCGTCTCTCCTTTAGCACCGCCTTCCACCCTCAATCGAGTGGTCAAGTGGAACGCGTCAACCATATTCTAGAAGACATGCTTCGAGCCTCTGTTATCTCATTCGGAATGGACTGGGAGAAGTGTCTTCCATTTGCCGAATTCGCCTACAACAACAGCTATCAATCTAGCTTGGGTAAAGCCCCTTTTGAAGTTCTCTATGGACGACGGTGTCGAACACCCCTTAACTGGTCAGAGACCGGGGAAAGACAATTCTTTGGACCGGATATGATTCAGGAAGCAGAAGAACAAGTTCGTATCGTTCGTGAAAAGTTGAAAACAGCCCAATCTCGTCAAAAGAGTCAATATGACCGAAAACATAGGACTATGACTTTCGAGGTTGACGAGAAGGCTTATCTTCGGGTCACCCCTCTGAAGGGAACCCATCGTTTCGGTATCAAAGGCAAATTGGCTCCTCGTTACATTGGACCTTTTCGCATTCTCGCCAAACGAGGGGAAGTTGCCTACCAGTTGGAACTACCTCCGCACCTCTCCAGGGTCCACGATGTCTTCCACGTTTCTCAACTCAGGCGTTGCTTCTCGGATCCTATCCGTGGAGTGGACCACGAAACGCTTGATCTCCAAGATAATCTTACATATCGAGAGTACCCCATTCGTATCCTCGATCAGGCCGAACGTACCAC
>NW_021192368.1:0-872 GCF_002162155.2 Triticum dicoccoides | reverse complement strand
TCCCGAGCTGTGTAGCGACCTCCCGGAGCTCAACCGCACCCACCGCCGTGGAGCTCGTCGCCGACGTGCTCCCGGTCACCCTCCGACCACTCCACGGTGTCCATCATGCTCACCGTGTCACTTAGCACCTAGCTAGCTACTCCCCGCGCCTCACCGACCCCTCTAGCGTCAAGTTCGTCTTCGGCCGAACCCTGGTGGCCGCCAAAGTCATCGCCGGCGCCAACTCCGGCCACCCCGACCCCAACGGACTCCACCAAGAGCTGCGGCTCGTCCTCAGCTCCACTCCGGTGGTCTCCGCGACCCATTTGGTGGCCGAAACAGCCAAAACCACTTCCGCCGCCGCGTCGGGCTCGCCGGCGGCTTAACGCCGGTGCAGCCGACCCAAGTTTGACCACGGGTGGGCCCTGGTTGACTCCCCTGAGTCAATGACAGGTGGGGCCCAGCCCTGTTAATTAAACAGGTTTAGTTTTATTTAAACTTTAATTAAATTAATCACCCTGACACGCGGGACCCACTGTCAGGTTTGACCCGGACGTGTTCCGTTGACCTGCTGACGTCACACTGACGTCAGGCTGACGCAATAATTGATTTTCTGGAATTAATCTAATATAGGAAATTCCAGAATATAGTTTAAACTTTAAAAATTCATAACTTTTATTCTGTAACTCCAAATCAGACAAATTATATATGAAAAATGATCAGAAAAATCCAATCTATCCATCTGTACTATTTTCATGCATGATTAAACAAGTTAACCTGATGTTTAATGCAGAACAAGGAAAAACACTTTAAAAGGCCATGTTTGAGTTTGAAATTTGAATCTTTGATTCAAATTGGTTCAAACCCTTCTGGTCTTAGTTGCATTAGCCCAA
>NW_021192367.1:0-2136 GCF_002162155.2 Triticum dicoccoides | reverse complement strand
GATTGCCTTCACCATTACCTATGTTGCTCTCTGCCGGGAAACTCTCAAACGTGTCTTCGAACTTTGTTGGTGACAAAGCATCCATAGACTCACCAGAAATATCAGCATTCTACGGGGTTCGGGACATAGACGGAAAGTCTTTTGTATGTACAGTTGATGCTGAAGATGGAGAGTTTCCTTTATCGTCTATAATGAAAGGATCAGTAGCTTCACCTTTACCCGGTGTCGTCGCCGGAGCACCCGTGTCATCAACAGGCACGGAGGTATCATTGATACCCGTGAAAGATGTTCCTACCTTTACGTCGGTAGGTGAATCAATATCTGGCCAATATTTTGATGACTTGTACTGGCCATTCTCCATCCCAACTCCTTCACCTACATTATCAAATTCGTCATTGTTGTCCCTCTTATTGGGTTTGTACAGCACACCTTCCGTGTGTTGGGAAACGTAGTAATTTCAAAAAAAATCCTACGCACACGCAAGATCATGGTGATGCATAGCAACGAGAGGGGAGAGTGTTGTCTACGTACCCTCGTAGACCAAAAGCGGAAGCGTTAGCACAACGTGGTTGATGTAGTCGTACGTCTTCACGATCCAATCGATCCAAGTACCAAACGCATGGCACCTCCGAGTTCAGCACACGTTCAGCTCGATGACGTCCCGCGAACTCCAATCTGGTAGAGCTTCACGGGAGAGTTCCGTCAGCACGACGGCGTGGGGACGATGATGATGTCCTACCGTCGCAGGGCTTCGCCTAAGCACCGCTACGATATGATCGAGGTGGATTATGGTGGAAGGGGGCACCGCACATGGCTAAGAGATCAAGAGATCAATTGTTGTGTCTATGGGGTGCCCCCTGGCCACGTATATAAAGGAGTGGAGGAGGAGGGGCCGGCGAAGAGGAGGAGGCGCGCACAAAGGGGGGGGCAATCCTACTCCAAGTAGGTTTTGCCCCCCTTTCCTATTCCAACTAGGAGAAGGGGGAAGGAGGAGGTGGAGAGAAGGAAGGAGAAGGGGGGCCGCGCCCCCTTCCCTTTCCCAATTCGGATTGGGGCAAGGGGGGCTGCGCGCCACCTCCTGCTGCCTCTCCTCTTCCACTACTTTGGGCCCATGAGGCCCAATAACCCCCGGGGGTTTCCGGTAACCCCCCGGTACTCCGGTATATATCCGATAACCCCCGGAACCATTCCAGTGTCCGAATATAGTCGTCCAATATATCAATCTTCATGTCTCGACCATTTCGAGACTCATTGTCATGTCCGTGATCACATCCGGGACTCCGAACAACCTTCGGTACATCAAAACTCATAAACTCATAATATAATCGGCATCGAAACGTTAAGCGTGCGGACCCAACGGGTTCGAGAACTATGTAGACATGACCGAGACATGTGTCCGGTCAATAACCAATAGCGGAACCTGGATGCTCATATTCGCTCCCACATATTCTACGAAGATCTTTATCGGTCAGACCGCATAACAACATACGTTGTTCCCTTTGTCATCGGTATGTTACTTGCCCGAGATTCGATCGTCGATATCTTAATACCTAGTTCAATCTCGTTACCGGCAAGTCTCTTTACTCGTTCTGTAATACATCATTCCGCAACTAACTCATTTAGTTGCAATGCTTGCAAGGCTTAAGTGATGTGTATTACCGAGAGGGCCCAGAGATACCTCTCCGACAATCGGAGTGACAAATCCTAATCTCGAAATACGCCAACCCAATGAGTACCTTTGGAGACACTGATACGTCTCTGTCGTATCTATAATTTTTATTGTTCCATGCCAATATCCTACAACTTCCATATACTTTTTGGCAACTTTTTATACTATTTTTAGGACTAACTTATTGATCCAGTGCCCAGTGCCAGTTCCTGTTTGTTGCATGTTTTTTGTTTCACAGAAACCCAATATCAAACGGAGTCCAAACGGGATAAAAACAGACGGGGAATTATTTTGGAATATTTATGATTTTTGGGAAGTAAAATCAATGCGAGACGGTGTCCGAGGGGGGAACGAGGTAGGGGGGCGTGCCCCAGGGTGTCAGGCGCGCCCCTGACCCTCGTGACCACCCCGTAAGGCGGTTGGTGCCCTTCTTTCGCCGCAAGAAAGCTAATTTCCAGATAGATATC
>NW_021192366.1:0-873 GCF_002162155.2 Triticum dicoccoides | reverse complement strand
TTTGAACTCCGGACTTCTTTTGTGTTCAGTAAACAGCATTCAAAGCGACATCATCAATTTCCAACATGTTCTGACATCATTTGTTGTTTTTCGGTCATTTACCTAATTGTTTAGAGAGCTAAATGACCGTGAAATTGAAAATCACTACAAAATGAACTCTGAAAATGTTGAAACTTGGCATGGTATCATCATTTCACCCGCATAGCATGTGCGCAAGAGTAGAGAGGGTCACGGCAAAAACTGGACGCACTTCGTGTACAAACTGGACAAACTCTTTCGGAGTATCAAGGATTCGGACGAGAACTCATCTGTTACACGGGCACTTCAATGTTTTTTAAATTTATTTGAACTCCGGACATCTTTTGTGTTCAGTAAGCAGCATTCAAAGCGACATCATCAATTTCCAACATGTTCTGACATCATTTGTTGTTTTTCGGTCATTTACCTAATTGTTTATAGAGCTAAATGACAGTGAAATTGAAAATCACTAAAAAATGAATTCTGAAAATGTTGAAACTTGGCATGGTATCATCATTTCACCCGCATTGCATGTGCGAAAGAGTAGAGAGGGTCACGGCAAAAACTGGACGCACTTCGTGTACAAACTGGACAAACTCTTTCGGAGTATCAGGGTTTCGGACGAGAACTCATCTGTTACACGGCCACTTCAATGTTTTTTAAATTTATTTGAACTCTGGACTTCTTTTGTGTTCAGTATGCAGCATTCAAAGCAAGGTCATCAATTTCCAACATGTTCTGACATCATTTGTTGTTTTTCGGTCATTTACCTAATTGTTTATAGAGCTAAATGATCGTGAAATGTAAAATCACTAAAAATGAATTCTGAAAATGTTGAAACTTGGCATGGTATCA
>NW_021192365.1:0-1039 GCF_002162155.2 Triticum dicoccoides | reverse complement strand
CTTGTAGATCGCTAAGCGGAAGCGTTCAAGTGAACGGGGTTGATGGAGTCGTACTCGTCGTGATTCAGATCACCGATGATCCTAGTGCCGAACGGACGGCACCTCCGCGTTCAACACACGTACAGCTCGACGATGTCTCCCACGCCTTGATCCAGCAAGGAGAGAGGGAGAGGTTGAGGAAGACTCCATCCAGCAGCAGCACAACGGCGTGGTGGTGATGGAGGAGCGTGGCAATCCTGCAGGGCTTCGCCAAGCACCTACGGGAGAGGAGGAGGTGTCAAGGGAGGGAGGGAGGCGCCAAGGGCTCAGGTATGGATGCCCTCCCTCCCCTCCACTATATATAGGGGCAGGGGAGAGGGGGGAGGCGCAGCCTTGCCCCTTCCTCCAAGGAAGGGGTGCGGCTAAGAGGGGGGGAGGAGTCCATCCTCCCCAAGGCACCTCGGAGGTGCCTTCCCCCTTTAGGACTCTCCCCTTTTTCCTATATCTTGGCGCATGGGCCTCTAGGGGCTGGTGCCCTTGGCCCATGTAGGCCAAGGCGCACCCCCTACAGCCCATGTGGCCCCCCGGGGCAGGTGGCCCCACCGGTGGGCCCCCGGGACCCTTCCGGTGGTCCCGGTACAATACCGATGACCCCGAAACTTGTCCCGATGGCCGAAACAGGACTTCCTATATATAAATCTTTACCTCCGGACCATTCCGGAACTCCTCGTGACGTCCGGGATCTCATCCGGGACTCCGAACAACATTCGGTAACCACATACAAACTTCCTTTATAACCCTAGCGTCATCGAACCTTAAGTGTGTAGACCCTACGGGTTCGGGAGACATGTAGTCATGACCGAGATGTTCTCCGGTCAATAACCAACAGCGGGATCTGGATACCCATGTTGGCTCCCACATGTTCCACGATGATCTCATCAGATGAACCACGATGTCAAGGACTCAATCAATCCCGTATACAATTCCCTTTGTCTAGCGGTATGGTACTTGCCCGAGATTCGATCGTCGGTATACCGATACCTTGTTCAATCTCGTTACC
>NW_021192364.1:0-1716 GCF_002162155.2 Triticum dicoccoides | reverse complement strand
CATCTAGCTCGCTTTAGTAGATGCTATCATCAAACATATCAAATCAAACAAGATAACATATTGGATGGTTCTGATATTGGAACCCCCCTTTTTTCTTAAATTTCCATGCATGCGCATAGGCTAACATGGAGTAAATCATCATCTCATGCATGGTCATATATGCATCAATAAAAGATGTAGCATGCATGTATTAAGTGGATACTCTGCTAGTCGACTTATCACTCGTTAAAATGAAATGACCTGAAAGTTGATTAAGATAGCCGCATGGTCATACTAGCATATGTTGGTTAAGTCGACTACACAAATTAGGTGTCCGATGCAAAAAACACACATTGCACTCGTACTCTACGTACTACTCATAATAGTACAAGGGTAAAAATATAAATGAACAAGACACATGATAACTTGAAGAAGATCGAGGATGCTCCCTCGAGCACACCGGCGTCAACGACAGCGAGGAGGAGCGACTTTTCTTTATCATTCTGTAGTAGTCATGTGTTGCAATTCTATGTAATAGGATAGTTGGAATTCTTAATCAGGGGTTTTCTCTTCAAAGATGTAATTAACAGAATTTTTATGTAAATGTAAGAATTCTGGAAATAAAGTACCTGCAATGTTTGATTCTATTTTTATTTTATGCATTTAAAATTCACTCTGTATCAATGACGTGGACGCGTGTTCTCATGCCCGCCATTTTCCCGTCATCAGATTCTGGCACGACCAGTGGGACATATTTCTCCCCTCATCTTTGAATTCCAACATTGGATTGCAACATATGAATTCCCATAGTACATAAAGCATAAAACATTATGTACCATATACAAAAAAAAGTCAAAGAAAACTAATATATGGTTTTCTTTGTTTTGAAGGTATGGAGGGCCAAGTGCAGCAGTTTGTGACCCTTAGCTTCGTTGACCTTTGGCTTGATGTGCCAATTGGTCCTATTGTGACCTCACTAAGTGAAAGTTGGAAGACTACTGCTGCATCTCCAGTTGTACCAGATCAAGAAGAGGTCACTTCTCCACCAATGGAGGGGTTCACACCTGTTTTGTCAAAGTCTGCAAAGAGGAAAATGAGGGCTGCTAGAAAGAGGGTTGCTCAGAGTTCTGCAAGAGTGGTTACTCATGCTCCAGTGTCAGTAATGAAAGGAAAGATTGTTGAAGCAGGGCCATCCATCCGCCAGCAGTCCAAGGACAAGGGAAAGAAAGTGGTGTTTGAGAAATCCGAGTTTCTGCCACTTGTTTACAAGGGAAAAGAGAAGATGGTGGAGACACCCAACTCCAAACTACCTGGGAAAAGAGGTGGCGTTGCGGTCATATTGCCGTCAGCGTCGTCTTCAACAGGAAGGCCCACCAACGCTCGGAATATACTTCGAGCCGATGCTCCTGAGTTTGTCCCCTCACTGGCCCATAAACATAGTGAGGAACGCTTGGGAATTATGCAAAAACGTTCCCTGGAATGGAAGGGAGTGTGCCTTACATCTAGTGACCTCAAAACAGGCCACGTAGATCCAACATCTGCACCGTTAGTTCCTTTGTGTGAAGAAGCACCCATCTTACGAGAGTCCTTTGAAGGTTCGTTTGATCCAGTGCGGCATCAACGGCGACAGAGAAATGTCCGTCGATCTTGGATTGATCTTCCAGCTGCCGTAGGTCAAGATGCGGCGAGCCGACACCGTTCTCATGTGAGCAAGTCTGTCAAGGGGAGATGGAAAAA
>NW_021192363.1:0-2548 GCF_002162155.2 Triticum dicoccoides | reverse complement strand
GACTTTACCCCTTCAGCGATCATTCTTTGGATCGCCTCAAGGTTAAGCCCTGCTCCTCCATGTTGGCTGCTAGCACTTGCGCCACCATCCCCTTCATTTCCTTTATTCTGGTTATTGCTCATCTGAATTCGAAGGGCTGCGAGCTCATCTTCCTTTTGCTGAAGTGCTGCCGTAAGGTTGGCCAGTTGCTCTTCAACCGAACAAGTTTCATTCGCGGCTAGGACTTGTTCTGTATGCTCTGCACCATGGTGGAGTTCTATCTCATTTTCAGAAGGACAAGGGGTACTGTCCGATAGGGGATTATAAGACCCACCACAGCTAGACCCAAGATCTTCATGATCTGAACCTTTTTGGCTTCGTGTCTTACGACGAGGACCTTCTACGACAGTTTTGCGTGCCTTCTTCCTCTTGAAATGTGTTGATGTGGAGGATGTTTCACTGGTCTTGTCCGACGCCGCCCTGACACCAATTGGCATTGCTTGGAACACTTCGAATGATTTATTCTTGGTCTGCTTACGAGAGGGCCATGGAGACAAGCTCGTGGCCACCTCATTTGATGGATTTGATAGCCACTTGTTCACTTTACCCCGACTGTCCTCATCTGATGGAGCGTGTTCTGCCCCTTGGACTCTGCTTGACCCAGACCTGGCCCGTACTGCCCTTTCTCTTTCTTTGTATGCCTCCCTTCTTGAACGGACACGAGCAGCTTGGTTCACATATTCTTGATGTTCAGGATGTTGCTGAATGAATTCTTGGTACTCGGGTCGTTGGGCCAGGGCCTCCGCCAGTCGCATGATGGCGCCACCCTCATTGTTTTGTGATGTGGATGCACCGGGGAGCTGTGACCTTATTGCTTGACATATGCATTTAACAACATATGAGTCATCTGGATTCTGAACTTGGATCTTTGGACGAGTATTTTTCCATCTCCCCTTGACAGACTTGCTCACATGAGAACGGTGTCGGCTCGCCGCATCTTGACCTACGGCAGCTGGAAGATCAATCCAAGATCGACGGACATTTCTCTGTCGCCGTTGATGCCGCACTGGATCAAACGAACCTTCAAAGGACTCTCGTAAGATGGGTGCTTCTTCACACAAAGGAACTAACGGTGCAGATGTTGGATCTACGTGGCCTGTTTTGAGGTCACTAGATGTAAGGCACACTCCCTTCCATTCCAGGGAACGTTTTTGCATAATTCCCAAGCGTTCCTCACTATGTTTATGGGCCAGTGAGGGGACAAACTCAGGAGCATCGGCTCGAAGTATATTCCGAGCGTTGGTGGGCCTTCCTGTTGAAGACGACGCTGACGGCAATATGACCGCAACGCCACCTCTTTTCCCAGGTAGTTTGGAGTTGGGTGTCTCCACCATCTTCTCTTTTCCCTTGTAAACAAGTGGCAGAAACTCGGATTTCTCAAACACCACTTTCTTTCCCTTGTCCTTGGACTACTGGCGGATGGATGGCCCTGCTTCAACAATCTTTCCTTTCATTACTGACACTGGAGCATGAGTAACCACTCTTGCAGAACTCTGAGCAACCCTCTTTCTAGCAGCCCTCATTTTCCTCTTTGCAGACTTTGGCAAAACAGGTGTGAACCCCTCCATTGGTGGAGAAGTGACCTCTTCTTGATCTGGTACAACTGGAGATGCAGCAGTAGTCTTCCAACTTTCACTTAGTGAGGTCACAATAGGACCAATTGGCACATCAAGCCAAAGGTCAACGAAGCTAAGGGTCACAAACTGCTGCACTTGGCCCTCCATACCTTCAAAACAAAGAAAACCATATATTAGTTTTCTTTGACTTTTTTTTGTATATGGTACATAATGTTTTATGCTTTATGTACTATGGGAATTCATATGTTGCAATCCAATGTTGGAATTCAAAGATGAGGGGAGAAATATGTCCCACTGGTCGTGCCAGAATCTAATGACGGGAAAATGGCGGGCATGAGAACACGCGTCCACGTCATTGATACAGAGTGAATTTTAAATGCATAAAATAAAAATAGAATCAAACATTGCAGGTACTTTATTTCCAGAATTCTTACATTTACATAAAAATTCTGTTAATTACATCTTCGAAGAGAAAACCCCTGATTAAGAATTCCAACTATCCTATTACATAGAATTGCAACACATGACTACTACAGAATGATAAAGAAAAGTCGCTCCTCCTCGCTGTCGTTGACGCCGGTGTGCTCGAGGGAGCATCCTCGATCTTCTTCAAGTTATCATGTGTCTTGTTCATTTATATTTTTACCCTTGTACTATTATGAGTAGTACGTAGAGTACGAGTGCAATGTGTGTTTTTTGCATCGGACACCTAATTTGTGTAGTCGACTTAACCAACATATGCTAGTATGACCATGCGGCTATCTTAATCAACTTTCAGGTCATTTCATTTTAACGAGTGATAAGTCGACTAGCAGAGTATCCACTTAATACATGCATGCTACATCTTTTATTGATGCATATATGACCATGCATGAGATGATGATTTACTCCATGTTAGCCTATGCGCATGCATGGAAATTTAAGAAAAAAGG
>NW_021192362.1:0-515 GCF_002162155.2 Triticum dicoccoides | reverse complement strand
CGGCAACGACGGCGGGCGCGGGCTCCGGGAGGACGGCGTGGGCTCGGGGAGGCCGGCGCGGGCTCGGGGAGGCTGGCGACGACGACGGGCGTGGGCGACGGCGACGGCGACGGCGGGGGCGGCGGGCGGCGTCGATGTGCTCGGCGTTGTCGTGGGGCAACTGTTGGCGATGAACTCTGCAAAACTGTGAAGTGCTACTTATATACAAGGAGCATTGGTCCCGGTTGGTGGCACAAACCGGGACTAATGCATCCTTTAGTCCCGGTTGGTGCTACCAACCGGGACCAAAGGCCTCTTTTTCGACAGCCCAAAGGGCGGGAAGCTGCGGCCTTTAGTCCCGGTTGGTGGCACCAACCGGGACCAATTCCCCCCCTTTAGTCCCGGTTGGTGCCACCAACCGGGACCAAAGGCCCCTGTGCTGCCCGCATCGGGGCCAAAGTTTAGTCCCACCTCGCTAGTTGAGAGGGGCGCGCAGTGGTTTATAAGCCCCCACTGCCGCACCCCTCTCGAGCTCC
>NW_021192361.1:0-1198 GCF_002162155.2 Triticum dicoccoides | reverse complement strand
AGAGACGGAGTTTATCTTCGAGTATCTCCACTTCAAGGAGTTAAGCGTTTTGGTGTTAAGGGTAAATTAGCGCCACGTTTTGTGGGACCATACAAAGTTCTGGAGCGTATGGGAGAAGTTGCCTACAAGTTGGAATTACCCGAAGGATTGTCAGCAGTTCATGACGTATTCCACGTGTCCCACTTGAAGAAGTGCCACGCAGAGATGGCGGATATACCGCTGAGAGATACAGTGCCACTAGAGGCGATTCAGTTGGACAATGATTTGACCTATGAAGAGAAACCAGTCAAGATTCTTGAGTATGCCAGCCGAGTCACCCGCAACAAGGTTACCAAGTTTTGCAAAGTTCAGTGGAGCCACCACACAGAGGATGAAGCCACCTGGGAGAGAGAGGAAGATCTGCTGAAGGACCACCCTCACCTATTTTCTAGCCAACCCGAATCTCGAGGGCAAGATTCATCTTAAGGGGGTAGGTTTGTAACATTCCAAATTTTCAATTTGGAATGTTATAAAATAGATCATTAATGCACATCCTATTTTATTGCATTTTGGGTTTGATCCTAGAAATTCTAAGCAACTCAAGGACCCTCGGAGAGAGTTGGGGATTTCGTTATTTTCATATTTGAGTTTTCTCGAATTTTGGAAATAGCATCATTTGATTTTATTTATTTTATCTTCAATTTTTTTGATTATAAAAATATGAGAGAGGGAATAAAAAGACTTTCCCAAAATAAAGAAATATTGAGGATTTAATAATAAAATCAAATAAGTTTTTATTTTGGATTTTATTGCTATTTTATTTGAATTTAGGAAAAATGCGCGTTTCTCAAAATTGCATTTAGGCCCCAAATAAATGTTCATCTTGTCCGGCTTGATTTTAGAAGTCGGGGAAAATTTATTTCAGGATTTTTGGAGTCCGTTTAGTATTTCTTTCGTTTGATTTTCTGCGAGAAATTTATTAAAAAAAAACCGAACCGACTATAGGCAGGGATCGGCCAGGACTCCTCTGGCGGGGTTCTTTATATAGCGCCACCCCGGGCCGCCGCCAGCCCCAGCCCGCCCGAGCCGCCGCCGCCCCAAACCCTAGCCGCCGCCACCGCCGGCTGCCGCCGCCACCGCCGCCGCTGCCGCTGGACCTGCACGCCGAGGTTGACCCCGTCACCGCCGCCGTTTTTTTTAGAAAAACTGTTCGGTTTTT
>NW_021192360.1:0-1150 GCF_002162155.2 Triticum dicoccoides | reverse complement strand
AATCATAGAAAATTAACCGTAACTCCAAATTAAATAATTTATATATGAAAAATTATCAGAAAAATTCAAGGAATCCATCTGTACCATTTTCATGCATGTTAGAACAACTTGTCACTACTGTTTAGGACAAATGAAGTGAATGGCATTTAAATAATCACATATGGAGTTTGAATTTGAACCTAGGATTCAAACCAACTCCATTTAACTTGTTGCTAGATGCATTAGCTCAAAACACCAGCATGTTGCCATGTCATAGCATGCATCATATTGTGCATTGCATTGATTGTGTTTCCTTCTGTTTGCCGGTGTTGCTCCCTCTCGATAGACGTGTACCGACGATGTGATCGATGACACCGATGAAGAGCTATATTATCTTCAGAAGTGCCAGGCAAGCAAAACCCCCTTGTTCATGCCGATAAAATCCCACTCTCTCGCTCCTGCTCTCTTTTACTGCATTAGGACAACAACGACATATTTGATACTTGCTGCGGTAGCTGAACCCTTTATCCTTTGCATGACCTGTCATTGCCACAGTAAATAGATGAAACCCACTAGCATGAGTAGGAGTTGTTTGAGCCCTGTTGTGCCTACTCATTCATGCTTGTTTGTCATGCCTGCTACTGCTTAGAGTTGAGTCAGGTCTGATTCATCGGGGATGAATTAGAGGCGTGTGAACATGTCCTACTGTGTGTGAGCTAAGTGTGTGAACACGATTTGGTAAAGGTAGCGGTGAGAGGCCATGTAGGAGTACATGGTGGGTTGTCTCATTGCAGCCGTCCTCAGGAACTGAGTTCCGTGTTTGTGATCCATGACCAGCTACTACCACACATTGGAATGCTTAAGTGCCCCTCTCGACTTATTAATCAACTTGATCTCTGTCCAGGAGTTGCAACTAGTTTCTGGTGTTTGTAGGTAGTGTTAGTAGTCTACCAAGTGGCACCCGGTACAGGTGGGCTTGGGACAGACTAGGCACAGTGGCCCGGTGTACCAAGTGGCACCCGGTTGGTGGGCTTGGGAACCCTGCACACATCGTTTGGGGCCGTGAGCGACACCCCGGCCGGATCTCCTTGCGGATGGAACCCGAATAGGCGATAAACCTGGACTAGAGACTTGTTCGGTTAGTCAGGTCGTGGCCGACTCCCTCGCCCGG
>NW_021192359.1:0-918 GCF_002162155.2 Triticum dicoccoides | reverse complement strand
GGGGGGGGGCTTGCCTGGAAGCTCTGCTGAAAAGGAAGAAGTGTCGTCATCGACGTAGTCGATCACAGGGGCAGCATCGGTCTCGAGGTCTACCGGAGAGAAGAGGGGGAAGAAACAATAAATATAAAGCAAACAAAGCATCATAAAGCATAACATGGTAATACACGATGTTAGGGGTGAACTAACGCAGTGCTAGACGTTGCAGACGCAGATGGATAACATCCGGGAATGTTTCTCCGGAGTTTGATAATTTTGGACAGATGAAACGAAGGGGGATGGTTGCATGTTCGCTATGCTAGGGTCGTTTGACACATGAACGGGCCGCATATTCAGATTCGTCTCATCGTTCTGAGCAACTTTCATGTATAAAACATTTTCATCAGAGTTACGAATTATTTTATACGAATTCCTAAAGTTTTAAACAATATTATGAAATTATTATTAATTCGAAAATAAAGATTAAAAGCTAAGTGTACCAGGGTTTTCCTTGCCTATTGTATGACAATGGGCCAGAGGTTGGGTTGACCAAGTCAACAATTGACTGGTCAACATGTGACTAGTGGAAGCGGGTCCCAGCTGTCATTGTCTATATTTAGTTAGATATAAATTTAATTATTTTAATTTAGACAGCAGGGCCCGGTGGTGAGCGTTAATTAGTCGGGTTTTATTTAATCTAAAAAGCTTATTTAGTGGGTGGGGTAATTAATGGGTTAGTCCCTAATTATTTGGGTCAGCCCCACATGGAAGTGGCCCAACCGGCCAGCCCCAGCACTGGCCATGCACGGGCACAGAGGGCACCAGCGGCCAGGCCAGGAGCAAGGCAGCAACAGGCGCGGCTGGTAGCAGCCGCCAGCAAGAGAGCAGGGGCCGCCGAAGCAGAAGGGGCGGCGGCCGCGGCGTAGGGCGTGCGGCGCAGGG
>NW_021192358.1:0-1185 GCF_002162155.2 Triticum dicoccoides | reverse complement strand
CGGCGAGGCGGCTACGGGGGCCGGGCGTGGGCCTCGGGCCCGGCGGCGGTGGCGATGTGGTCCGTGCCACGTGGCGCGCGGCGAGTGGTGGAGCGGACGCTGTCCGGCGCGGGCCGGACACGTCCGTCGGCGGCGGAGGAAGGAGATCTGTTTTTTTTTAGGGTTTCGGGAAGAGGGAGAGATCCGAAAACGGAAGGGTGTATAAATAGGCATAAGTGGAGCTAGGAGTCCAAATGAGGTGCGGTTTTCGCCCACACGATCGTGATCGAACGCTCTAGGACATGGAGCAGAGTTTGGTGGGTTTTGGGCCAAATTTGGGGGGTGTTGGGCTGCAACACACACGAGGCCTTTTCGGTCCCCCGGTTAACCGTTGGAGTATCAAACGAAGTCCAAATGACCCGAAACTTGACAGGCGGTCTACCGGTAGTAAACCAAGGCCGCTTGGCAAGACTCGGTCCAATCCGGAAATGTTTAAACCCCACACAAGAAAGAAAGGTAGAAATGACCACCGGAGGAGAACGAAACGCCGGAATGCAAAACGGACAACGGGGAAAATGATCGAATGCATGAGATGAACATGTATACAAATGCAATGCACGTGATGACATGATAAGAGATGCACGAAAAGAAAAACAACACACGGAGACAAAGACCCGAACCCGAGAAATAAATATAACTTAGCGCCAGGGACGGCAAGAGTTGGATACAAATATGGAAAGTTACATCTGGGGCGTTACAACACTCCACCACTACGAAAAGATCTCATCCCGAGATCTAGGACTGAAAGAACTCCGGGTACTCAGAACGGAGGTGATCCTCGCGTTCCCAGGTAGCTTCACGGTCGGAATGGTGTGACCACTTGACTTTGAGAAATTTGATTGACTTGTTGCGAGTCTTGCGTTCAGTCTCTTCGAGAATAGCAACTGGGTGCTCACGATAGGAGAGATCTTCTTGGAGCTCAATGTCCTCGAAGTTGACGGTGCGGTCAGGAGTCTTGAAGCACTTTCGAAGCTGAGAGACATGGAACACATCATGAACATTTGCAAAGTTTGAAGGAAGCTCGAGTTGATAGGCGAGGTCGCCTCTCTTGCTGACAATCTTGAAAGGTCCCACGTATCTAGGGGCAAGCTTCCCTTTGATACCGAAGCGACGAGTACCTTTCATGGGAGAGACGCGGAGGTAAAT
>NW_021192357.1:0-959 GCF_002162155.2 Triticum dicoccoides | reverse complement strand
GTGGTGTTGCATATGTTTGTGGTGTTGCATATGTGTTTGTGTTTGGAGGTGTACCGGTATTTGAAATGCGATAGTTGCCAATATTTTGCCGGAATGTTAATTCATTTCCGTTTCGGCGAGAATTTTGGCATTAAGCATTCTTTTTGGTCCTATTTTTAGGGAAAGTCATGCCAAATTTTTTCTTGGTTCTAAAATATCGTTTTGCTCTACCCCGCAGGCGACCATGGTCCGCACGATGACCGAAGGCATCGTGAATAGGTTTTTGAGGTCCGCGAAGGCCGAGATGCTTCAAAAGAACGAGACGGAGATAAGATGTCCGTGTCGAAGATGCAAGCTGAATAGCCTTATTGCGGACCCGGATTCCGGGCAGGTGCGGGACCACCTGCTCTTGCGTGGTTTCATGGATGGCTATCGGTGGCAAGGTGATGAAGATGACTACGAAGTCGTCCATGAGGGCCGGGCAAGAAATGAGGAAGGGCAGCAAGACAACCACCGTGGCTCGGGGGGGCGAGAAGACGAAGAATCCCCAGGAGATGATCACGACGGTGATGCTGTACACAGTCATCATGTAGAAGATGCAGGACATGATGATGATGCCGGCGGAGCAGACGACGCTGGACCATCGATGGGCTGGGTGCAGGACCCTCATATTCAAGAGTTGCTTCTCAAGCAGACGGATAACGCAAGAGCTGCCGCCCGAGAGAAAGCCAAGATGGATCAACTTGAGTTAGACGCGGTTACTCCATTGTATGAAGGATGCAGGCCCGAGGATACCCGCCTGAAAGTAACGCTCATGGCTCTGGAGATGAAGGTAAAACACAAAATGACCGACGCATGCTTCGACGAGAACATGTCATTCTGGCACGAACGTCTTCCCAAGGGGAACAAGTGCCCGACCAGTTTGGAGGAGGCGAAGAAAATCGTGTGTCCTCTGGATTTACCGCACGTGAAATACCATG
>NW_021192356.1:0-577 GCF_002162155.2 Triticum dicoccoides | reverse complement strand
CACGAAACGGGTCAGAATCGGCCAAAACCGCGAGTGTTGTTGACCGAAACGAAAACGCACCCAGAATTCGTTAATCGTGGAAATCACTCCGGGACCCCAAAACAGTGAGTAATAGTCCATAAAACGGGTCAGAATCGATAAAAACCGCGGGTGTTGATGACCGAAACGTAAACGCACCCCAGGGTTCGTTAATCATGGAAATCACTACGGGACCCCAAAACAGTGAGTAATAGTACACGAAACGGGTCAGAATCGGCCAAAAATATGAGTGTTGATGACCGCCACGTAAGCTAACCTTGGGGCTCAACAACTATGCAAATCACTTTGGGGCCCTAAAACGGTGAGTAATAGTCCACGAAACGGGTCAGAATCTGCCAAAACCGTGAGTGTTGATGACCGAAACATAAATGCACCTCAGGGTTCGTTAATCGTGGAAATCACTCCGGGACCGCAAAACTGTGAGTAATAGTCCATGAAACGGGCCAGAATCGGCCAAAACTGTGAGTGTTGATGACCGATACGTAAGCGCACCTATGGGTTCAACAACTATGTAAATCGCTTTGGGGCCCAAATCCGG
>NW_021192355.1:0-1274 GCF_002162155.2 Triticum dicoccoides | reverse complement strand
ACCCCATTTGCGTAGCATCTACATTTGCATCCTATCTACTCCCACCGGCATAACCCTCATAAGAAGGTAGGGCCATGCACACTGCAAGTATCAACGAGGAAGTAATCGTGGTAACCAACCCACGTGGTTCACCATCTCATCATGATTCCGATGCATCGATAATAAAGAGCTAAAAATGACATGCATATAAAGGGGTATCATAGTCATGGTCAAAGGGCTGCTTGCCTTGGTTGGCTTGATCTTCAAAGTCTTCAGGCCCTGCTCCTCCTTCTTCCTCAGCTACCTCATCAAATACGGGATCTAACGTCGCAAGAAAACAACGGGAAAATAAGGCAATAATAAAAACAGAAAAGTCAAAGTGCTCACAAAAATGTCAACTTATTTTTGTAAAATACTAGGAGGAAGGCTAGGAAGGGGACAACTTTTGGTTTTGGTTTTGGAGCAGCAAAATAGGAGTTATGGATTTTCAAAGGCCTATTTAAATGCTAAAAACCACATTTAAATATTTACAGAGAAGAAAAGGTGGTTGGATTTGAGTGAAAGTTGCACCATTAAATAGGTTGCAATATTCTAGGAATTTAGAAATTGGAATCAATGCATTTGGATTAATATTCTGCCCTGTGGAATATTTGGAAATAATACAGAAAAGGAAAAAGAAAAACGGCGCTGTGCCACTGGGCCAGAGAGGCCACAGCAGCAGCAGGCCCAGGGGGGGGAAACCCAGCCCACACGGCCGCCACATCGAAGGCGTAAAGGCTGAATACGCCTTCAGCCGACGGCGGATCGGTGCGCGCGTGCGCGCACGTTTTAAACCTGACGGGTGGATCCCACCCGTCAGGGCGTGTGGCTGACGGCCGGCCCCACGGCGGCCGTCTTCTACCTCCGGCCAGAGGCGACGGCGAGCTCGCCGGCGGCGATACAGGGCACGGGAAGGGGCGCGGAGGCTACCGTTGGACTCAGGAGCGAGTCGCGGTTCTGGTGGTGGTGGAGACGGTCGCCGGGGTGGCCTGCTTCGCCGGCGACGAGGTCCCGCGGCGGAGGTGCTTCGGGCGCCGGTGGTTCCGGCCGTTTCCGGCTGCAAAACGAGGGGGAAAGAGAGGGGAAAGCATCAGTGAGGCGAGGGGAGTCCAGTTCGAGAGAGAAAAGGAGCGGAGGAGGCCTGTACCCGCAGATCGACGGCGACCCGAGGCGGCGGAGCTCGAGCTCGATCTCGAGCTCGGGCGGCTCTGGAGAGAAGTGGGTGGTTCCGGGGGTGGATTGGGTGTGTGGAGGGG
>NW_021192354.1:0-1241 GCF_002162155.2 Triticum dicoccoides | reverse complement strand
TATCGAAGACTACGCTTCTGGTCACCTTCGTCTTGCAACAGGCAGAAGAGGGTAGGTCGAAGTCCTCCAAGTAGCATCTCCAAGTAGCATCTCATAGCATAATCCTACCCGGCGATCCCCTCCTCATAACCCTGAGGTAGAGCGACCACCGGTTGTATCTGGCACTTGGAAGGGTGTGTTTTATTAAGTATCCGGTTCTAGTTGTCATAAGGTCAAGGTACAACTCCAAGTCGTCCTGTTACCGAAGATCACGGCTATTCGAATAGATTAACTTCCCTGCAGGGGTGCACCACATAACCCAACACGCTTGATCCCATTTGGCCGGACACACTTTCCTGGGTCATGCCCGGCCTCGGAAGATCAACACGTCGCAGCCCCACCTAGGCAAAACAGAGAGGCCAGCACGCCGGTCTAAACCTAAGCGCACAGGGGTCTAGGCCCATCGCCCATAGCACACCTGCACGTTGCGTACGCGGCCGAAAGCAGACCTAGCCTAATGGCGTTCCAGTCCAATTCGGCGCGCGCCGCTCCGTCGCTGACGTCTGAAGTGCTTCGGCTGATACCACGACGTCGGGATACCCATAACTACTCCCACGTAGATGGTTAGTGCGTATAGGCTCGTAGCCAGACTCAGATCAAATACCAAGATCTCGTTAAGCGTGTTAAGTATCCGCGAACGCCGAACAGGGCCAGGCCCACCTGTCTCCTAGGTGGTCTCAACCTGCCCTGTCGCTCCGCCACAAAAGATCCACACAGAGGGCCGTCGGGACAAAGGTCCTTTCAGCCCCCATTCCGTGAATCACTCGCGGGTACTCTTCGAGCTGACCCGACTTTAGTCACCATCTGTATAGTATGTATGTATGTATAGTATATACCCGTGATCACCTCCCAGGTGATCACGGCCCGATAGTATAGCAAGGCAGACTGACAAGAATGTAGGGCCAATGATGATAAACTAGCATCCTATACTAAGCATTTAGGATTGCAGGTAAGGTATCAACAGGTGTAGCAACAATGTCAGGCTATGCATCAGAATAGGATCAACGGAAAGCAGTAACATGCTACACTACTCTAATGCAAGCAGTATAGATAAGAATAGGCGATATCTGGTGATCAAGGGGGGGGCTTGCCTGGTTGCTCTGGCAAGAGAGAGGGGTCGTCAACTCCGTAGTCGAACTGGGCAGCAGCAGCGTCGGTCTCGTAGTCTACCGGAGAGAAGAGGGGGAAGAAACAATGAATAC
>NW_021192353.1:0-2573 GCF_002162155.2 Triticum dicoccoides | reverse complement strand
TTTCAAGCCCTTTCTGTGACGTCGCCCCGACGTCCCACTGTGCCATTTCTTTTCAAGCCCTTTCTGTGACGTCGCCCCGACGTCCGACTGTGGCATTTCTTTTCAAGCCCTTTCTGTGATGTCGCCCCGACGTCCGACTGTGGCATTTCTTTTCAAGCCCTTTATGTGATGTCGCCCCGACGTCCGACTGTGGCATTTCTTTTCAAGCCCTTTCTGTGACGTCGCCCCGACGTCCGACTGAGGTATTTCTTTTTAATCCCTTTATGTGGTGTCGCTAAGATGCCCGAATGTGGCATCTTTTTCTTTATATTTATTTGTTCACCTTTCGGGGCGTCGCTTCAGACACCCGATCGGAAATTATTTATGTTCTGTTGGGATTTCAGGCGGACTACCGCCGTTTCCCTTTTACTGACCTTGTTATGATAATTTTGAATGTACATTGGTGAATTTATTCATGACGCATCCATGCATGCATTTGTTATATCTTACGTTCGAACTGTCTTGCGAGTACTTTCAAAGTACTCACTGGCTTGTTGATTTGGCCAGATGCTGACGAAGGCGATTTCATGGATGAAGGGTTCGATAGCGAGTCCGACACTTAGAGGAGTCCCAGTCAGTCTCGGGCGACCCTGGATTTGGTCACTGTTTTATATCCGCTTCCGCTACCAAATAAATTCATCGAGCCTCACCTCGACGCTCGATGAGATGATAGACTTAGAGTCTTGTATTTCTCTCCCCGCTGTGTTTTTCCACCACCGCCCTATCCTCGAGTCAGTAGTATGTCTCCACACCACTGTGTCATGTCCGCCATTATGTATAATTATTGGCGTGCTTGTAATAATTTGGTTGAGCAACCGCAGTTCGACCCTGTAATATATTTTATGCTACTAGCTTATTGTATCAAGAAATTGTCTACCAGTGAGGAGGATTTCTCTCATACTGGACTCAAAAGATTGGTTTCTCAATAAATATTTTTATTGGAAAACCGGTCGTGACAGCACCGTTACCCGAAAGGGATTGACAACCCCTTTAACACGTCGGGTTGTGAGTATTTGTTATTTGTGTCCAGGGGCTGTTTATGTTGTGTTTCTTGGTTCTCCTATTGGTTAGATAATCTCGGTCTCATCACTGAGGGAAATACCTACCGTTGTTGTGCTGCACCATCCCTTCCTCTTTGGGGAAATACCGACGTAGTTCAAGCAGGCATCAAAAGGAATTTCTGGCGCCGTTGTCGGGGAGGATCTTCAACATCAACCAGGTTCCTAATCACAAATCTCATCTCCTCGCAATTTACATTATTTGCCATTTGCCTCTCGTTTTCCTCTCCCCCACTTCACAAGAATTTGTCGTTTTATGCGCCCTCTTTTTCGTTCGTCGTTTTCTCGTCAGATATGTTTTTGTGTGCAATCTTGTTTACCACTTTTTGTTGTTATGGATAGTTCTTCCTCTATTGCGTACACCCCCGAGAATGAGGTTGTTAACTTTAAACAAAGGGGAAGGGAGAATTTAAAAGATGCTTGGTATAGGATTAGCAATGCTCATAATAGATCTATCCGTAAGCAATCTACTATTGTTCTTCTTTGTTGTTTTTATGTGGGCATCACCACTTGGTATAGATTCGTCCTTGATACGATTATCGGTGGAAATTTCTTGATGTGTCCTTCTCTTGATGCTTTTAATGCTTTGGGAAATTTAGAGGGTTCACCCCCTCTCATGATCAATGAAACAATCATTACCCTCGAGCATGTTATGCAAAGACTAGATGCTATCGAAAAGAAAATGCTTACCGAAGAACATAGTGAAAACTTGGATAGAAAAATGCAAAGTTATGATACTAAAATTGGGTCAAAAGCGGGAGAAGTTTTTAAGTTGTTAAAAGAAAAGGGGACTATAACTCATGAAATAATCAAAGAAAGCCCGTCTAGGATTGATAAACTGGAAGAAACTTTTTCTAATCTAAATATGGCTTTTGCTTCCGCCAAAACTCCCGTAAAAATTAGTAAGACTACTCAAGTTACTAAAAACAAGGGTGCAACTTCTCGCAGTGATAAAGGAGATCTTAAGATGATTAGTATCCATCCCAATTTTATTGAAGTTATAAGAGACCCTCTTTGCAAAAATGAGTTTTTCAATCTCGTGCCTAGAAGTATTGACATTGAGAATTCATATGCAAAATCCTTGAAAAATTCTAATTGTTTGATCGAAGAGTTGAAGGATAAGGATGACAAAACTTAAATCCTACGCATTATGCCTAGCTAGGGGCGTAAAACGATAGCGCTTGTTGGGAGGCAACCCAACATGTATCTTTTTGCTTTTTGTTTTTTGCTATTTTCAATACAATACACAATTATGCCTCTGGTTAGATGTGTTTTTGTGGTTTAAATTAGTGTTTGTGCCAAGCAAGGCCTTTGGATGATTTGGGTGAGAGTTGATTTGATCTTGCTGAAAAACAGAAACTTCTGCGCTCACAAAATTATTTTTCATTTTTATCAGAAGAGTGACTTTTGAGTTGATTCTTTTTGAAGAAGATTACTAAAAAAATTATTCACGTCTTCCTAATTTTTCAGAATTTT
>NW_021192352.1:0-1617 GCF_002162155.2 Triticum dicoccoides | reverse complement strand
AATGACTTTGGGGAAACATCACTATCTCATCTGGAGGATCAACTCCCACTCGATTCAAGTGATTGTTGTGCTCAGACAATCTGAGCACAAGCTCAACGATTGAGCTTTTCTCCCTTAGTTTGCAGGCTAAGAAAATCGTCGGAGGTCTTATACCTCTTGACGTGGGCACGAGCCTGAAATCCCAATTTCAGCCCTCGAAACATCTCATATGTTCCGCGACGTTTCGAAAACGTCTTTGGTGCCTCTACTTAAACCATTTAATTGAACTATCACGTAGTTATCAAAACGTGTATGTCCGATGTTCGCAACATCGACAAACGACGTTGGGGTTCAGCACACTGAGCGGTGCATTAAGGACATAAGCTTTCTACTGATCGCATAATCGCTACTATCAACTTTCAACTATATTTTCTCTAGGAACATATCTAAACAGTGGAACTAAAGCGCGAGCTTACGACATAATTTGCAGAAGGTATTTTGACTATGTTCAGGATAATTAAGTTCATCTTATGAACTCCCACTTAGATAGACATCCCTCTGGTCATCTAAGTGATCACATGATCCGAGTCAACTAGGCCGTGTCCGATCATCACGTGAGACAGACTAGTCATCATCGGTGAACATCTTCATGTTGATCGTATCTACCATACGACTCATGCTCGACCTTTCGGTCTCCGTGTTCCGAGGCCATGTCTGCACATGCTAGGCTCGTCAAGTTAACCCTAAGTGTTTTCGCTGTGTAAAACTGTCTTACACCCGTTGTATGTGAACGTAAGAATCCATCACACCCGATCATCACGTGGTGCTTAGAAGCGACGAACTGTAGTAACGGTGCACAGTTAGGGGAGAACACTTCTTGAAATTTTGTAAGGGATCATCTTATTTACTACCGTCGTCCTAATCAAACAAGATGCATAAACATGATAAACATCACATGCAATCAAATAGTGACATGATATGGCCAATATCATTTTGCTCCTTTTGATCTTCATCTTCGGGGCTCCATGATCATCATCGTCACCGGCACGACACCATGATCTCCATCATCGTGTCTTCATGAAGTTGTCACGCCAACGACTACTTCTACTTCTATGACTAACGCGTTTAGCAATAAAGTAAAGTAGTTTACATGGCGTTCTTCAATGACACGCAGGTCATACAATAAATAAAGACAACTCTTATGGCTCCTGCCGGTTGTCATACTCATCGACATGCAAGTCGTGAATCCTATTACAAGAACATGATCAATCTCATACATCACATATCATTCATCACATTCTTCTTGGCCATATCACATCACATAGCATACCCTGCAAAAACAAGTTAGACGTCCTCTAATTGTTGTTGCATGTTTTACGTGGCTGCTATGGGTTTCTAGCAAGAACGTTTCTTACCTACGCAAGACCACAACGTGATATGCCAATTGCTATTTACCCTTCATAAGGACCCTTTTCATCGAATCCGTTCCGACTAAAGTGGGAGAGACTGGCACCCGCTAGCCACCTTATGCACCAAGTGCATGTCAATCGGTGGAACCTGTCTCACGTAAGAGTACGTGTAAGGTCGGTCCGGGCCGCTTCATCCCACAATACCGTCGAAACAAGATTGGACTAGTAA
>NW_021192351.1:0-2801 GCF_002162155.2 Triticum dicoccoides | reverse complement strand
TCGAAGAGACTTGCAAAGATAACTCAATCATACATAAAAGAATTCAGAGAAGATTCAAATATTATTCATAGATAAACTTGATCATAAACCCACAATTCATCGGATCTCGACAAACACACCGCAAAAAGAGATTACATCAAATAGATCTCCACAAGAGAGGGGGAGAACATTGTATTGAGATCCAAAAAGAGAGAAGAAGCCATCTAGCTAATAACTATGGACCCTTAGGTCTGTGGTAAACTACTCACAACTCATCGGAGGGGCAAGGATATTGATGTAGAGGCCCTCCGTGGTTGCTTCCCCCTCCGGCAGAGTGCCGGCAAGGGCTCCAAGATGGGATCTCGCGGATACAGAAGGTTACGGCGGTGGAAATTGTAATTCGTGGTGCTCCTGGATGTTTTCGGGGTACGTAGGCATATATAGGAGGAAGAAGTACGTCGGTGGCCGCCTGAGGGGCCCATAAGACAGGGGGCGCCCTCCTATCTCGTGGGTCCCTTGGAGCCTTCTTGACTTGCACTCTAAGCTCTTTGGATCAGATTTGTTCCAAAAATAACGCTCCCAAAGGTTTCATTCCATTTGGACTCTGTTTGATATTCCTTTTCTTCGAAATACTGAAATAGGCAAAAAAAACAGCAATATGGGCTGGGCCTACGGTTAGTAGGTTAGTCCCAAAAATGATATAAATGTGTAAAATAAACCCATAAACATCCAAAAGGGGTAATATAATAGCATGGAACAATAAAAAATTATAGATACATTGGAGACGTATCAAGCATCCCCAAGCTTAATTCTTGCTCGTCCTCGAGTAGGTAGATGATAAAAAGAGAATTTTTGATGTGGAATGCTACCTAGCATAATTCATAATGTAATTTTCTTTATTGTGGCATGAATGTTCAGATCCAAGTGAATACAAAATAAAAGTTCATATTGACATAAGAAATAGTAACACTTCAAGCATACTAATCAAAGTAATCATGTCTTCTCAAAATAACATGGCAAAACAAAGTTCATCCCTACAAAATCGTATAGTTAGGCTATGCTTCATTTTCGTCACACAAAGATGTTCCCAACTTCTATACCCCCGATGACAAGCCAAGCAATTGTTTCATACTTAAATAATCTCAAACTTTTTCAACCTTCACGCAATATATGAGCGTGAGCCATGGATATAGCACTATGGGTGGAATAGAATATGATGATGGGGATTGTGTGGAGAAGACAAAAAAAAGAAAGTCTCACATTGACGAGGATAATCAACGGGCTATGGAGATGCCCATCAATTGATGTCAACATGAGGAGTAGGGATTGCCATGCAACGGATGCAGTAGAGCTATAAATGAATGCTCAACAAAAGAGAACTAGTGGTGTGCATCCAACTTGCTTGCTCACGAAGACCTAGGGTATTTGAGGAAGCCCATCGTAGGAATATACAAGCCAAGTTCTATAATGAAAAAAAATTCCCACTAGTATGAAAAAGACAACTTATGAGACTCACTATATGAAAAACATGGTGCTAATTTGAAGCACAATATATGAGACTCACTACATGAAGAACAAGGTGCTACTTTGAAGCACAAGTGTGGAAAAAGAGATAGTAATATTTCCCTTTTTATTTATTTCTTTTCTTTCTTTTCTTTTTTTTCTTTTCCTTTTTTTGGGCCTTTCTTTTTTTCTTTTGGCCTTTCTTATTTTTTTCTTTTCTTTTTTTTCTTTGGGCAATGCTCTAATAATGATGATCATCACACTTCTATTGATTACAACATAAGAATTACAACTCGAAGCTAGAACAAGATATGACTCTATATGAATGCCTCCGTCGGTGTACAGGGATTGTGCAATGAATCAAGAGTGGCATGTATGAAAAATAATGCTTGGTGGCTTTGCCACAAATACGATGTCAACTACATGATCATGCAATGGCAATATGACAAAAGTAAAGTATGTCATGAAAATGATGAACGGAACGGTGGAAAGTTGCATGGCAATATATCTCGGAATGGCTATGGAAATGCCATAATGGGTAGGTATGGTGGCTGTTTTGAGGAAGATATAAGGAGGCTTATGTGTAATAGAGCGTATCGTTTCACGGGGTTTGGATGCACCGGCGAAGTTTGCACCAACTCTCAAGGTGAGAAAGGGCAATGCACGGTATCGAAGAGGCTAGCAAAGGTGGAAGGATAGAAGTGCGTATAATCCATGGACTCAACATTAGTCAAAAGAACTCATATACTTATTGCAAAAATTTAGAAGTCATCAAAAACTCAAGTACTACGCGCATGCTCCTAGGGGGTAGATTGGTAGGAAAAGACCATCGCTCGTCCCCGACCGCCACTCATAAGGATGCACAAGCCAAGTACACTTCATGTTTCAAATTTGATACACAACTTTAACCATACGTGCATGCTACGGGACTTGCTAACTTCAACACAAGCATTCTTTGAATTCATAATCACCCAACTAGCATGACTTTAATATCACTACCTCCATATCTCAAAACAATTATCAAGTATCAAGTTGATCATAGCATCCAATTCACTTCCTATGATAGTTTTTATTATACCCAACTTGGATGCTCATCATTCTAGGACCAACTTTATGAAAATAGAAAATACCATTCTGTTCTAAAAGACTCTCAAAATAATATAAGTGAAGTGTGAGAGACTAGTAATTTCTTCAAAATTAAGACACCACCGTGCTCTAAAAGATACAAGTGAAGCACTAGAGCAAAAACTATAAAGCTCAAAAGATATAAGTGAAGCACATAGAGTATTCTAGCAAATTCTAATCAAATAGGCTTCTCC
>NW_021192350.1:0-964 GCF_002162155.2 Triticum dicoccoides | reverse complement strand
AAAAGTGCCTTCCATTTGCCGAATTCGCTTACAACAACAGCTATCAATCTAGCTTGGGTAAAGCCCCTTTTGAAGTTCTCTATGGACGACGGTGTCGAACACCCCTTAACTGGTCAGAGACCGGGGAAAGACAATTCTTTGGCCCGGATATGATTCAGGAAGCAGAAGAACAAGTTCGCATCGTTCGTGAAAAGTTGAAAACAGCCCAATCTCGTCAAAAGAGTCAATATGACCGAAAACATAAGGCTATGACTTTCGAGGTTGACGAGAAGGCTTATCTTCGGGTTACCCCTCTGAAGGGAACCCATCGTTTCGGTATCAAAGGCAAATTGGCTCCTCGTTACATTGGACCTTTTCGCATTCTTGCCAAACGAGGAGAAGTTGCCTACCAGTTGGAACTACCTCCGCACCTCTCCAGAGTCCACGATGTCTTCCACGTTTCTCAACTCAGGCGTTGCTTCTCGGATCCTATCCGTGGAGTGGACTACGAAACGCTTGATCTCCAAGATAATCTTACATACCAAGAGTACCCCATTCGTATCCTCGATCGGGCCGAGCGTACCACTCGACGTCATAATATCAAGTTTCTCAAGGTTCAATGGTCGCACCATTCTGAGGATGAAGCAACTTGGGAAAGGGAGGATCGTCTTCGACTCGAGTATCCCGCCTTCTTCCCGGAGGAACCCAAATCTCGGGACGAGATTCTTTTGAGTGGGGGTGAGTTGTCACACCCTAGCTAGTCATGCATTAGAGTGTTGCATCATGTTTACTTTTTCATCAGAAACTTGAAATGGGGATGACAGAACCCCCAGTCCCCTCTGAAACCAACTAGGGTTTACTAAAAACTTTTTCAATGAACCTGAAATGCCCTTCTAAAATGCCCATCATTTTTGTCTTGGTTCAGAACCTCTGCCAAAAGTGGTGCACATTTTCCTAGGCCATCTTAGGGTTTTTGAATTAAATC
>NW_021192349.1:28575-32957 GCF_002162155.2 Triticum dicoccoides | reverse complement strand
AACTAAGCATATGAAGTCATTTTGGACCTAAAATATGTCATTTCTTAAGCATATTATATCATTTTAGAGCTAGCTAAGCATATTAAGTCATTTTGGAGGAAAAGATGCTAAGTATAGGTCATTTTAGAGCTATCCTAGGTTAAATATGTCATTTTAGAACTAAGTAAGGTTATTATGTCATTTTGGAGCTACCTAAGCATGTGAAG
The DNA here is from genome assembly GCF_002162155.2 of Triticum dicoccoides. Lineage (NCBI taxonomy): Eukaryota > Viridiplantae > Streptophyta > Magnoliopsida > Poales > Poaceae > Triticum > Triticum dicoccoides. Next base: position 32,751 of record NW_021192349.1, on the reverse strand, counting down.
TCATTTAGGAGCTAAACTATGTCATTTCCTAAGCATATTATGTCATTTTAGAGCTAGTTAAGCATATTAAGTAATTTTGGAGGAAAAGATGCTAAGTATAGGTCATTTTAGAGCTATCCTAGGTTAAATAGGTCATTTTGAAGCTAGCTAAGCATATTAAGTAATTTTGGAGGAAAAAATGCTAAGTATAGGTCATTTTAGAGCTATCCTAAGTTAAATAGGTCATTTTGGAGCTAATTAAGCTTATTATGTAATTTTTGAGCTAGCTAAGCATATTGAGTCATTTTGGAGCAAAAAAATGCTAAGTATAGGTCATTTTAGAGCTATCCTAGGTTAAATAGGTCATTTTGGAGCTAATTAAGCTTATTATGTCATTTTTGAGCTAGCTAAGCATATTGAGTCATTTTACCGGAAAAAATGCTAAGTATAGGTCATTTTAGAGCTAGCCTAGGTTAAATAGGTCATTTTGGAGCTAAGTAAGGTTATTATGTCATTTTGGAGCTAGCTAAGCATATGAAGTCATTTAGGACCTAAAATATGTCATTTCTTAAGCATGTTATGTCATTTTAGAGTTAGGTAAGCATATTAAGTCATTTTGGAGGAAAAGATGCTAAGTATAGGTCATTTTAGAGCTATCCTAGGTTAAATAGGTCATTTTTAAGCTAGCTAAGCATATTAAGTCATTTTGGAGGACAACAATTCTAAGTATAGGTCATTTTAGAGTTATCCTATGTTAAATAGGTTATTTTGGAGCTAATTAAGCTTATTATGTAATTTTTGAGCTAGCTAAGCATATTGAGTCATTTTGGAGCAAAAAATGCTAAGTATAGGTCATTTTAGAGCTATCCTAGGTTAAATAGGTCATTTTGGAGCTAAGTAAGGTTATTATGTCATTTTGCAGCTAGCTAAGCATATGAAGTCATTTAGGACCTAAAATATGTCATTTCTTAAGCATATTATGTCATTTTAGAGTTTGGTAAGCATATTAAGTCATCTTGCAGGAAAAGATGCTAAGTATAGGTCATTTTAGAGCTATCCTAGGTTAAATAGGTCATTTTGAAGCTTGCTAAGCATATTAAGTCATTTTGGAGGAAAAAAATTCTAACTATAGGTCATTTTGGAGCTATCCTAGGTTATATATGTTATTTTGGAGCAAATTAAGCTTATTATGTAATTTTTGAGCTAGCTAAGCATATTGAGTCATTTTGGAGGAAAAAATGCTAAGTATAGGTCATTTTATAGCTATCCTAGGTTAAATAGGTCATTTTAGAGCTAAGTAAGGTTATTATGTCATTTTGGAGTTAGCTAAGCATATGAAGTCATTTAGGAGCTAAAATATGCCATTTCTTAAGCATATTATGTCATTTTAGAGCTAGTTAAGCATATTAAGTCATTTTGGAGGAAAAGATGCTAAGTATAGGTCATTTTAGAGCTATCTGTGACGCCCCCGATTCAATCGTACACTAATCATGCATGCAAATGTGTACGATCAAGATCAGGGACTCACGGGAAGATATCACAACACAACTCTACAAATAAAATAAGTCATACAAGCACCATAATACAAGCCAGGGGCCTCGAGGGCTCGAATACAAGTGCTCGATCATAGACGAGTCAGCGGAAGCAACAATATCTGAGTACAGACATAAGTTAAACAAGTTTGCCTTAAGAAGGCTAGCACAAACTGGGATACAGATCGAAAGAGGCGCAGGCCTCCTGCCTGGGATCCTCCTAACTACTCCAGGTCGTCGTCAGCGGGCTGCACGTAGTAGTAGGCACCTCCGGTGCAGTAGGGGTCGTCGTCGACGGTGGCGTCTGGCTCCAGGGCTCCAGCAACTGGTTGCGACAACCAGAAAGAAAGGAAAGGGGGAAAAAGGGGGGAGAAAGCAACCGTGAGTACTCATCCAAAGTACTCGCAAGCAAGGAACTACACTACATATGCATGGGTATATGTGTAGGGAGGCCATATCAGTGGACTGAACTGCAGAATGCCAGAATAAGAGGGGGATAGCTAATCCTGTCGAAGACTACGCTTCTGGCAGCCTCCGTCTTGCAGCATGTAGTAGAGAGTAGATTGAAGTCCTCCAAGTAGCATCTCCAAGTAGCAACTCCAAGTAGCATCGCATAGCATAATCCTACCCGGCAATCCTCTCCTCGTCGCCCTGCGGAAAAGCGATCACCGGGTTGTCTGTGGAACTTGGAAGGGTGTGTTTTATTAAGTATCCGGTTCTAGTTGTCATAAGGTCAAGGTACAACTCCAAGTCGTCCTGTTACCGAAGATCACGGCTATTCGAATAGATTAACTTCCCTGCAGGGGTGCACCACATAGCCCAACACGCTCGATCCCATTTGGCCGGACACACTTTCCTGGGTCATGCCCGGCCTCGGAAGATCAACACGTCGCAGCCCCACCTAGGCTCAACAGAGAGGCCAGCACGCCGGTCTAAACCTAAGCGCACAGGGGTCTGGGCCCATCGCCCATAGCACACCTGCACGTTGCGTACGCGGCCGAAAGCAGACCTAGCCTAGTGGCGTTCCAGTCCAATTCGGCACGCGCCGCTCCGTCGCTGACGTCTGAAGTGCTTCGGCTGATACCACGACGTCGGGATACCCATAACTACTCCCACGTAGATGGTTAGTGCGTATAGGCTCGTAGCCAGACTCAGATCAAATACCAAGATCTCGTTAAGCGTGTTAAGTATCTGCGAACGCCGAACAGGGCCAGGCCCACCTGTCTCCTAGGTGGTCTCAACCTGCCCTGTCGCTCCGCCACAAAGTAACAGTCGGGGGCCGTCGGGAACTCAGGCCCACCACTACCTGGATGGAGCCACCTGCCCCTTCAGCCCCCATCTCCAAACAGTATCACCAGTAATGTAACAGTGTAAAGTATAAAGTATATGCCCGTGATCACCTCCCGAAGTGATCACAGCCCAGTAGTATAGCATGGCAGACGGACAAGAGTGTAGGGTCACTGATGGAACACTAGCATCCTATACTAAGCATTTAGGATTGCGGGTAAGGTATCAATGACTGTAGCAGCAATGACAGGCTATGCATCAGAATAGGATTAACAGAAAGGAGTAACATGCTACACTACTCTAATGCAAGCAGTATAGAGAAGAGTAGGTGATATCTGGTGATCAAAGGGGGGGCTTGCCTGGTTGCTCTGACAAGAGAGAGGGCTCGTCAACACCGTAGTCGAACTGGTCAGCAGCAGCGTCGGTCTCGTAGTCTACCGGAGAGAAGAGGGGGAAGAAATAATGAATACAGAGCAAACAAAGCATCACAAAATATAACAAGGCGATACGCGGTATTCGGTGTGCCCTAACGCGGTAGTAGGTTATACCGGTGAAGGGGGGAAAACATCCGGGAAAGTATTCCCGGTGTTCCGTGTTTTCGGGCAGAGGAGCCGGAGGGGGAAAGTTGCGAGTTTGATATGTTAGGGGTGTGTGGCGGACGAACGGGTTGTGTATCCGGATTCGTCTCGTCGTTCTGAGCAACTTTCATGTTGAAAATATTTTAATCCGAGTTACGGATTAAAAGATATGATTTTTAAAGGATTTTAATAATTTTGGAATTTAATTAACTATTTAAATAAATTCGAAATTTGATTTATGACATCAGCATGATGTCATGCTGGCTTCAGCAGTCAACATGGTTGACTGGTCAACCTGACCAGTGGGCCCCACTGGTCAGTGACAAATTTTAATTTAACAATTTAATTAAATTAATCAAAATTAATTAGTGGGTGGGCCCCACTGTCATACTAATTAATTAGATAATTAACAGTAGTTAATTAGGTTAATTAATCATTAGGTTAATTAATCTTAATCGTTTATTTTAATCAGAATTAATTAAGTTAATTAATTAATTAATTATTTTTATTACTTATTATCATATTTTATTTTATATTTTTCTTTTAGTTCTTTATTTCCCTCTTTTTTTTTAACTAAAATGTTCTGGGGCGCGGGCCCTCCTGTCATTGACCCTAGGGGGCCTAGTGGATCGGGCGCTAGCGGGGTCACGGGCAGCGGGCGCCCGGGCGTTTGCACCCGCAGGGCAGACCCGAGACGCCGCGGGGTGGCAGAACTGGCCGCCGGCGTGGCGGTGGCCTGCGGGGCCAGAGGCGGAGGCGGGGGGGCGAGACGACGGCGCCAACACCAGGGGCGAAGTGGC
>NW_021192349.1:20169-25713 GCF_002162155.2 Triticum dicoccoides | reverse complement strand
TGGAAAGTTGTCCCAACCATCATATCTGACCGAGATTCAGATCCGATTGGTGTCAGGATACCTCAGACTTAGGATACCTGAGAAGAAAAGGTGCAACGCAAATTGACGAGATGACATTGTAAGATTCTCGGGGAAATGAACTATGAAGTGATTTCCGTTAACAAGAGTCCATCATTAACCCAAGGAGAGGACAAGGAGGTGTCTGGTGAACTCAACGGCAATTCACCGAGATTCCCAAAAGATGGATTTCCACCATTAAGTGAACAAGGAGATAACATTTGTCAGCTCAAATGATATAAGGAAGTATGCTCGAGGAAAACATACACAACTAAACATTGGTTGAAAGGTGCGCCCGAAATATGGGTTGGGTTGCACGACCAATGTCAGAATGGTGATTCAATAATCAATAGCCTAAGAATGAACTTTCGACCATTAACTTCAAAGAAATAGGGTTGCTAGAAGGAAAGAACCCAAACAACACCGTTCACTTGTTGGAATTAACACGGGGACCAAGAAATGAACGAAGATGGCAAGAAGCATTTTGATATCAAGAATTCTTAAGAGGTGGTGAAATTCCCACCACATTATTGACAATAAAGAGATGGTAATACTTTCGAGGTAAGGAAGATCAACTGCTGGGTAGCAGTGATCTCAAGGTTTACACAAAACGCGAACAAGTTGTGTTGAACGGAAGGCAATAAAGTGGTCGATGAGAACAGGAATCATTGAGGGGCAAGGATGGTATTACCCATCATGAATTCAATTGAATTCCTGGAAGAGCTCATAAGGTTGATGGTGATCACGACACAATTGTCGAGAGATTTCATGCAGATGTAGTCAATCAGCGACGACATCAAGTCAAAGGAATGATGAAGCAAGAGGTTATTGGAACCACAGTTACGACACAAACTCGAACTCAAGCTTGTTGTTTAAGGTGAAAGGGTATGACGAGAAAAAAAAATCGACGTAAGGTTAGTTCATCGTCGAAAATTGGTGCTCCGAGAATAAGGACCAGGTAGCACCATTAAAATTAGCTCGATAATGATATAGCCGATCAGGTTAGGAATGACTTGAAGGATTAATAAATTTGTAAGCAGTGATGGGTTCAAATACTTGTTGAATCGCAATGCGAACTCGATTCAGTTATCGGTGTCTTTGAGTGTTCAATAACTCCGAGCCCATGAAAAATTGTAATCGGTGAGTATGTAGTACTTGATGAAGAACTCATAAGAAATTATGTAGTTCCAAGATAATCTCGAGATACCAGGTGGTAATACTCGATGACAGATCAAACTAGAAGTTGAACTGGGGTATTGCTCTATAGAAGACAAGTGCTTAAACTTGCACAGGACATGATATTTAAAGGAGAACATGGTCAGAACCACGATTGCAAAAAGGCAAGATCTCAGATATAAGATGAACTTATACCAAGGGAATAATTGATTTTAAAAGAAGCTTCGATGAGAAGATTTACATCGTGTCCATGGGCATGAACGCAAAGTTCAAGGTCGACTCCCACTTCTCCAATGCACAACCTCTCATTCACTTCTCGCACTCAATAAAGTTGTATATTTGAAATTTTATCTGGCAAAATACCAGAAGAGTACGACTTGTGAAAACTTTCGAGTTCTCACCCATTAAGGAAGGCATAGGTTCAACCCATCGGGGCATCTTATAATCATATACCAGAATCTTTAGAAGTAATTAACTCAAGCTCGAAGGCAGAGCATGGTTGAGAAAGCAGACGATACAATTTACCAAAGGCATTATGTATCAGAGAAAAGGCTCACAAGGTTATTGAATATCAAGGGCGTTGTCAGATAAAATCCAACAAAGGATCTGGTGGTCCACAAGGGATCAGACGTGAGCATCGGTACTCAACTAGAGGAAGCAAATTATAGAAACAACTGACTAACTCAATTGTCAAATGCAAATGAATTACAATTCCCAAATCAAGGGGTCAGAAGCAATGCTCTGATTAGGGATGGATAAGTTGAATAGCCTTAGGGTACAATCAACGACACTTGGATTGGTCGAGAACCAATTCCAGTTAAAAGAATGGCAGCTCAGCCGGAAAGGTAATTTATAAGGATCAATGATGATTGCGGGTATTTGCAAACATATTGAGTCAACAGACTCAAAATGATAATGACAAGGAATGTCAATATGACTACGAGACTTATGGGATTAACCATAATGCAAGCAAGCAAGAATTTCAAGGGCCAAAGGCTCCAGAGGATTCTCGGAAGATCGAATAGTATTTTGAAGAATTTTGTGTAACACATGAACAACAGGGGATGAGCGGATACTCGACAAGTGCGAGTATTTATTTGAGGGGGTATTCATGTAGTAAGGAACTGCTAGGCAGTAGGCACAAAGTATTCTCGGATCAATAGAGAAAACTTCGGGGTATCTTGTAATAACAAGATCACTGGGGGATGATCGTATGAATGGCAAGTGTAAGTAGTTATCCATACGGATTTATCGGTGGCCAGGAATAGCAAAAGTGATGGGCACAAAGTCTCGAGAGAATATCAAAGAGTATCTCCGAATTCTTCTGATTAGCAGACGATCATCTGAAGTGAGGGGCTCTCCAGGAGAAAGTACTCGCGAGACCCTAAAGTTAGTTTTGTTATTAGCAAAATCGTTTAACCCGAATAGAAGAGAGTTCAGAATCCCAGAGTAAAGATCGAGGAGTAAAAGATCCTAATACCACCCAATGGCGACGTGGGCCCATGGGCCGCACAGCCATGTTAGTAAAAGTTTTTTTAAAGTCTAGACTCGACTTCGGCCAAGGAGTTGGAAGGGGGATTCCTACAGGCAGTTGGCTCTGATACCAACTTGTGACGCCCCCGATTCAATCGTACACTAATCATGCACGCAAATGTGTACGATCAAGATCAGGGACTCACGGGAAGATATCACAACACAACTCTACAAATAAAATAAGTCATACAAGCATCATAATACAAGCCAGGGGCCTCGAGGGCTCGAATACAAGTGCTCGATCATAGACGAGTCAGCGGAAGCAACAATATCTGAGTACAGACATAAGTTAAACAAGTTTGCCTTAAGAAGGCTAGCACAAACTGGGATACAGATCGAAAGAGGCGCAGGCCTCCTGCCTGGGATCCTCCTAACTACTCCAGGTCGTCGTCAGCGGGCTGCACGTAGTAGTAGGCACCTCCGGTGCAGTAGGGGTCGTCGTCGACGGTGGCGTCTGGCTCCAGGGCTCCAGCAACTGGTTGCGACAACCAGAAAGTTAGGAAAGGGGGAAAAAGGGGGGAGAAAGCAACCGTGAGTACTCATCCAAAGTACTCGCAAGCAAGGAACTACACTACATATGCATGGGTATATGTGTAGGGAGGCCATATCAGTGGACTGAACTGCAGAATGCCAGAATAAGAGGGGGATAGCTAATCCTGTCGAAGACTACGCTTCTGGCAGCCTCCGTCTTGCAGCATGTAGTAGAGAGTAGATTGAAGTCCTCCAAGTAGCATCTCCAAGTAGCAACTCCAAGTAGCATCGGATAGCATAATCCTACCCGGCAATCCTCTCCTCGTCGCCCTGCGGAAAAGCGATCACCGGGTTGTTTGTGGAACTTGGAAGGGTGTGTTTTATTAAGTATCCGGTTCTAGTTGTCATAAGGTCAAGGTACAACTCCAAGTCGTCCTGTTACCGAAGATCACGGCTATTCGAATAGATTAACTTCCCTGCAGGGGTGCACCACATAGCCCAACACGCTCGATCCCATTTGGCCGGACACACTTTCCTGGGTCATGCCCGGCCTCGGAAGATCAACACGTCGCAGCCCCACCTAGGCTCAACAGAGAGGCCAGCACGCCGGTCTAAACCTAAGCGCACAGGGGTCTGGGCCCATCGCCCATAGCACACCTGCACGTTGCGTACGCGGCCGAACGCAGACCTAGCCTAGTGGCGTTCCAGTCCAATTCGGCGCGCGCCGCTCCGTCGCTGACGTCTGAAGTGCTTCGGCTGATACCACGACGTTGGGATACCCATAACTACTCCCACGTAGATGGTTAGTGCGTATAGGCTCGTAGCCAGACTCAGATCAAATACCAAGATCTCGTTAAGCGTGTTAAGTATCCGCGAACGCCGAACAGGGCCAGGCCCACCTGTCTCCTAGGTGGTCTCAATCTGCCCTGTCGCTCCGCCACAAAGTAATAGTCGGGGGCCGTCGGGAACTCAGGCCCACCACTACCTGGATGGAGCCACCTGCCCCTTCAGCCCCCATCTCCAAACAGTATCACCAGTAATGTAACAGTGTAAAGTATAAAGTATATGCCCGTGATCACCTCCCGAAGTGATCAAAGCCCAGTAGTATAGCATGGCAGACGGACAAGAGTGTAGGGTCACTGATGGAACACTAGCATCCTATACTAAGCATTTAGGATTGCGGGTAAGGTATCAATGACTGTAGCAGCAATGACAGGCTATGCATCAGAATAGGATTAACAGAAAGCAGTAACATGCTACACTACTCTAATGCAAGCAGTATAGAGAAGAGTAGGCGATATCTGGTGATCAAAGGGGGGGGCTTGCCTGGTTGCTCTGACAAGAGAGAGGGCTCGTCAACTCCGTAGTCGAACTGGTCAGCAGCAGCGTCGGTCTCGTAGTCTACCGGAGAGAAGAGGGGGAAGAAATAATGAATACAGAGCAAACAAAGCATCACAAAATATAACAAGGCGATACGCGGTATTCGGTGTGCCCTAACGCGGTAGTAGGTGATACCGGTGAAGGGGGGAAAACATCCGGGAAAGTATTCCCGGTGTTCCGTGTTTTCGGGCAGAGGAGCCGGAGGGGGAAAGTTGCGAGTTTGATATGTTAGGGGTGTGTGGCGGACGAACGGGTTGCGTATCCGGATTCGTCTCGTCGTTCTGAGCAACTTTCATGTTGAAAATATTTTAATCCGAGTTACGGATTAAAAGATATGATATTTAAATAAATTCGAAATTTGATTTATGACATCAGCATGATGTCATGCTGGCTTCAGCAGTCAACATGGTTGACTGGTCAACCTGACCAGTGGGCCCCACTGGTCAGTGACAAATTTTAATTTAACAATTTAATTAAATTAATCAAAATTAATTAGTGGGTGGGCCCCACTGTCATACTAATTAATTAGATAATTAACAGTAGTTAATTAGGTTAATTAATCATTAGGTTAATTAATCTTAATCGTTTATTTTAATCAGAATTAATTAAGTTAATTAATTAATTAATTATTTTTATTACTTATTATCATATTTTATTTTATATTTTTCTTTTAATTCTTTAATTCCCTCCTTTTTTTTAACTAAAACGTTCTGGGGCGCGGGCCCTCCTGTCATTTACCCTAGGGGGCCTAGTGGATCGGGCGCTAGCGGGGTCACGGGCAGCGGGCGCCCGGGCGTTTGCACCCGCAGGGCAGACCCGAGACGCCGCGGGGTGGCAGAACTGGCCGCCGGCGTGGCGGTGGCCTGCGGGGCCAGAGGCGGAGGCGGGGGGGCGAGACGACGGCGCCAACACCAGGGGCGAAGTGGC
>NW_021192349.1:15969-19162 GCF_002162155.2 Triticum dicoccoides | reverse complement strand
GGGAAGGACGAGGGAGGAGTGGGACGAGGGGGGGTGGGTGGCGGCTAGGGTTGGCCTGGGGGGTGGGGGGGTTATGTGGGGAGAGGTGGGCCGGCCGGGGTGGGCTGGCCGACTGGGCCGGCCGGTTGGCTAGCTGGGTCGGTTGGCCCGGGGGTTTGGGGGGTTTCTTTTTCCCTTTTTTTTTGTTAGTTTGTTTTTCTATTTTATTTCTTTTCTGTTACTGTTTTATTTTATTCTAGTTTTATAAAGCATAAAAGTTGTACCTTAAAAAGTAACACTAATTATACCTCTACCACAAAAAGGTTTAACCCCGAAATAATATAGTTTAGTATTTTATAAAATACCAAAGCATTTATGTATTTGTCTTACCTACTGTTTAATTAATTAAATGCATTTAGAACTTTTATAAAAATGTGGTTTCTCCACCAACATTACTTATGAATTATTTGTCACATTTAGAACATTTTAGTTTTGACTTTTGAAAACGTTTATTGTTTGCTTGATTTTGAATATGATTTTAAATCGGTTCCGAACTAACACGAGATTAGCGAAAATAATCGAAGTGATGTGGCATCATTAGCAGAGGGTTACTGTAGCTTGATTACCCGGGCGTCACACTATCCTAGGTTAAATAGGTCATTTTGAAGCTAGCTAAGCATATTAAGTCATTTTGGAGGAAAAAAATGCTAAGTATAGGTCATTTTAGAGCTATCCTAGGTTAAATAGGTCATTTTGGAGCTAATTAAGCTTATTATGTAATTTTTGAGCCAGCTAAGCATATTGAGTCATTTTGGAGGAAAAAATGCTAAGTATAGGTCATTTTAGAGCTATCCTAGGTTAAATAGGTCATTTTAGAGCTAAGTAAGGTTATTATGTCATTTTGGAGCTAGCTAAGCATGTGAAGTCATTTAGGAGCTAAACTATGTCATTTCTTAAGCATATTATGTCATTTTAGAGCTAGTTAAGCAGATTAAGTAAATTTGGAGAAAAGATGCTAAGTATAGGTCATTTTAGAGCTATCCTAGGTTAAATAGGTCATTTTGAAGCTAGCTAAGCATATTAAGTCATTTTGGAGGAAAAATGCTAAGTATAGGTCATTTTAGAGCTATCCTAGGTTAAATAGGTCATTTTGGAGCTAATTAAGCTTATTATGTAATTTTTGAGCTAGCTAAGCATATTGAGTCATTTTGGTGGAAAAAATGCTAACTATAGGTCATATTAGAGCTAGCCTAGGTTAAATAGGTCATTTTGGAGCTAAGTAAGGTTATTATGTCATTTTGGAGCTAGCTAAGCATATGAAGTCATTTAGGACCTCAAATATGTCATTTCTTAAGCATATTATATCATTTTAGAGCTAGCTAAGCATATAAAGTCATTTTGGAGGAAAAGATGCTAAGTATAGGTCATTTTAGAGCTATCCTAGGTTAAATATGTCATTTTAGAGTTAAGTAAGGTTATTATGTCATTTTGGAGCTAGCTAAGCATGTGAAGTCATTTAGGAGCTAAACTATGTCATTTCTTAAGCATATTATGTCATTTTGGAGCTAGTTAAACATATTAAGTAATTTTGGAGGAAAAGATGCTAAGTATAGGTCATTTTAGAGCTATCCTAGGTTAAATAGGTCATTTTGAAGCTAGCTAAGCATATTAAGTCATTTTGGAGGAAAAAATGCTAAGTATAGGTCATTTTAGAGCTATCCTAGGTTAAATAGGTCATTTTAGAGCTAATTAAGCTTATTATGTAATTTTTAAGCTAGCTAAGCATATTGAGTCATTTTGGAGCAAAAAAATGCTAAGTATAGGTCATTTTAGAGCTATCCTAGGTTAAATAGGTCATTTTAAAGCTAATTAGGCTTATTATGTCATTTTTGAGCTAGCTAAGCATATTGAGTCATTTTACAGGAAAAAATGGTAAGTATAGGTCATTTTAGAGCTAGCCTAGGTTAAATAGGTCATTTTGGAGCTAAGTAAGGTTATTATGTGATTTTGGAGCTAGCTAAGCATATGAAGTCATTTAGGACCTAAAATATGTCATTTCTTAAGCATGTTATGTCATTTTAGAGCTAGTTAAGCATATTAAGTCATTTTGGAGGAAAAGATGATAAGTATAGGTCATTTTAGAGCTATCCTAGGTTAAATAGGTCATTTTGAAGCTAGCTAAGCACATTAAGTCATTTTGGAGGAAAAAATGCTAAGTATAGGTCATTTTAGAGCTATCCTAGGTTAAATAGGTCATTTTGGAGCTAATTAAGCTTAATATGTAATTTTTGAGCTAGCTAAGCATATTGAGTCATTTTGGAGGAAACAATGCTAAGTATAGGTCATTTTAGAGCTATCCTTGGTTAAATAGGTCATTTTAGAGCTAAGTAAGGTTATTATGTCATTTTGGAGCTAGCTAAGCATATGAAGTCATTTAGGAGCTAAACTATGTCATTTCTTAAGCATATTATGTCATTTTAGAACTAGTTAAGCAGATTAAGTAATTTTGGAGGAAAAGATGCTAAGTATAGGTCATTTTAGAGCTATCCTAGGCTAAATAGGTCATTTTGAAGCTAGCTAAGCATATTAAGTCATTTTGGAGGAAAAATGCTAAGTATAGGTCATTTTTGAGCTATCCTAGGTTAAATAGGTCATTTTGGAGCTAATTAAGCTTATTATGTAATTTTTGAGCTAGCTAAGCATATTGAGTCATTTTGGAGGAAAAAATGCTAGGTATAGGTCATTTTAGAGCTAGCCTAGGTTAAATAGGTCATTTTGAAGCTAGCTAAGCATATGAAGTCATTTAGGACCTAAATATGTCATTTGTTAAGCATATTATATCATTTTAGAGCTAGCTAAGCATATTAAGTCATTTTGGAGGAAAAGATGCTAATTATAAGTCATTTTAGAGCTATCCTAGGTTAAATATGTCATTTTAGAGCTAAGTAAGGTTATTATGTCATGTTGGAGCTAGCTAAGCATGTGAAGTCATTTAGGAGCTAAACTATGTCATTTCTTAAGCATATTATGTCATTTTAGAGCTAGTTAAGCATATTAAGTAATTTTGGAGGAAAATATGCTAAGTATAGGTCATTTTAGAGCTATCCTAGGTTAAATAGGTCATTTTGAAGCTAGCTAAGCATATTAAGTCATTTTGGAGGAAAAAATGCTAAGTGTAGGTCATTTTAGAGCTATACTAGGTTAAATAAGTCAT
>NW_021192349.1:4241-13875 GCF_002162155.2 Triticum dicoccoides | reverse complement strand
CTAAGCATGTGAAGTCATTTAGGAGCTAAACTATGTCATTTCTTAAGCATATTATGTCATTTTAGAGCTAGTTAAGCAGATTAAGTAATTTTGGAGGAAAAGATGCTAAGTATAGGTCATTTTAGAGCTATCCAAGGTTAAATAGGTTATTTTGAAGCTAGCTAAGCATATTAAGTCATTTTGGAGGAAAAATGCTAAGTATAGGTCATTTTAGAGCTATCCTAAGTTAAATAGGTCATTTTGGAGCTAATTAAGCTTATTATGTAATTTTTGAGCTAGCTAAGCATATTGAGTCATTTTGGTGGAAAAAATGCTAACTATAGGTCATTTTAGAGCTAGCCTAGGTTAAATAGGTCATTTTGGAGCTAAGTAAGGTTATTATGTAATTTTTGAGCTAGCTAAGCATATTGAGTCATTTTGGTGGAAAAAATGCTAACTATAGGTCATTTTAGAACTAGCCTAGGTTAAATAGGTCATTTTGGAGCTAAGTAAGGTTATTATGTCATTTTGGAGCTAACTAAGCAAATGAAGTCATTTTGGACCAAAAGTATGTCATTTCTTAAGCATATTATATCATTTTAGAGCTAGCTAAGCATATTAAGTTATTTTGGAGGAAAAGATGCTAAGTATAGGTCATTTTAGAGCTATCCTAGGTCATTTTAGAGCTAAGTAAGGTTATTATGTCATTTTGGAGCTAGCTAAGCATGTGAAGTCATTTAGGAGCTAAACTATGTCATTTCTTAAGCATATTATGTCATTTTAGAGCTAGTTAAGCATATTAAGTAATTTTGGAGGAAAAGATGCTAAGTATAGGTCATTTTAGAGCTATCCTAGGTTAAATAGGTCATTTTAAAGCTAGCTAAGCATATTAAGTCATTTTGGAGGAAAAAATGCTAAGTATAGGTCATTTTAGAGCTATCCTAGGTTAAATAGGTCATTTTGGAGCTAAGTAAGGTTATTATGTCATTTTGGAGCTAGCTAAGCATATGAAGTCATTTAGGACCTAAAATATGTCATTTCTTAAGCATATTATGTCATTTTAGAGTTAGGTAAGCATATTAAGTCATCTTGCAGGAAAAGATGCTAAGTATAGGTCATTTTAGAGCTATCCTAGGTTAAATAGGTCATTTTGAAGCTAGCTAATCATATTAAGTCATTTTGGAGGGGGGAAATTCTAACTATAGGTCATTTTGGAGCTATCCTAGGTTATATAGGTTATTTTGGAGCTTATTAAGCTTATTATGTAAATTTTGAGCTAGCTAAGCATATTGAGTCGTTTTGGAGGAAACAATGCTAAGTATAGGTCATTTTAGAGCTATCCTAGGTTAAATAGGTCATTTTGAAGCTAGCTAAGCATGTTAAGTCATTTTGGAGGAAAAATGCTAAGTATAGGTCATTTTATAGCTATCCTAGGTTAAATAGGTCATTTTAGAGCTAAGTAAGGTTATTATGTCATTTTGGAGCTAGCTAAGCATCTGAAGTCATTTACGAGCTAAACTATGTCATTTCTTAAGCATATTATGTCATTTTAGAGCTAGGTAAGCAGATTAAGTCATTTTGGAGGAAAAGATGAAAAGTATAGGTCATTTTAGAGCTATCCTAGGTTAAATAGGTCATTTTGAAGCTAGCTAAGAATATTAAGTCATTTTGGAGGAAAAAAATGCTAAGTATAGGTCATTTTAGAGCTATCCTAGGTTAAATAGGTCATTTTGGAGCTAATTAAGCTTATTATGTAATTTTTGAGCTAGCTAAGCATATTGAGTCATTTTGGAGGAAAAAATGCTAACTATAGGTCATTTTAGAGCTAGCCTAGGTTAAATAGGTCATTTTGGAGCTAAGTAAGGTTATTTTGTAATTTTTGAGCTAGCTAAGCATATTGAGTCATTTTGGTGGAAAAAATGCTAACTATAGGTCATTTTAGAGCTAAGTAAGGTTATTATGTCATTTTGGAGCTACCTAAGCATGTGAAGTCATTTAGGAGCTAAACTATGTCATTTCTTAAGCATATTATGTCATTTTAGAGGTAGTTAAGCATATTAAGTAATTTTGGAGGAAAAGATGCTAAGTATAGGTCATTTTAGAGCTATCCTAGGTTAAATAGGTCATTTTGAAGCTAGCTAAGCATATTAAGTAATTTTGGAGGAAAAAATGTTAAGTATAGGTCATTTTAGAGCTATCCTAAGTTAAATAGGTCATTTTGGAGCTAATTAAGCTTATTATGTAATTTTTGAGCTAGCTAAGCATATTGAGTCATTTTGGAGGAAAAAATGCTAGGTATAGGTCATTTTAGAGCTAGCCTAGGTTAAATAGGTCATTTTGAAGCTAGCTAAGCATATGAAGTCATTTAGGACCTAAAATATGTCATTTGTTAAGCATATTATATCATTTTAGAGCTAGCTAAGCATATTAAGTCATTTTGGAGGAAAAGATGCTAATTATAAGTCATTTTAGAGCTATCCTAGGTTAAATATGTCATTTTAGAGCTAAGTAAGGTTATTATGTCATGTTGGAGCTAGCTAAGCATGTGAAGTCATTTAGGAGCTAAACTATGTCATTTCTTAAGCATATTATGTCATTTTAGAGCTAGTTAAGCATATTAAGTAATTTTGGAGGAAAATATGCTAAGTATAGGTCATTTTAGAGCTATCCTAGGTTAAATAGGTCATTTTGAAGCTAGCTAAGCATATTAAGTCATTTTGGAGGAAAACATGCTAAGTGTAGGTCATTTTAGAGCTATACTAGGTTAAATAAGTCATTTTGGAGCTAATTAAGCTTATTATGTAATTTTTGAGCTAGCTAAGCATATTGAGTCATTTTGGAGGAAAAAATGCTAATTATAGGTCATTTTAGAGCTAGCCTAGGTTAAATAGGTCATTTTGGAGCTAAGTAAGGTTATTATGTCATTTTGGAGCTAGCTAAGCATATGAAGTCATTTTGGACCTAAAATATGTCATTTCTTAAGCATATTATATCATTTTAGAGCTAGCTAAGGATATTAAGTCATTTTGGAGGAAAAGATGCTAAGTATAGGTCATTTTAGAGCTATCCTAGGTTAAATATGTCTTTTTTAAGCTAGCTAAGCATATTAAGTCATTTTGGAGGAAAAATACTAAGTATAGGTCATTTTAGAGCTATCCTAGGTTAAATATGTCATTTTGGACCTAATTAAGCTTATTATGTCATTTTTGAGCTAGCTAAGCATATTGAGTCATTTTGGAGGAAAAAATGCTAAGTATAGGTCATTTTAGAGCTATCCTAGGTTAAATAGGTCATTTTAGAGCTAAGTAAGGTTATTATGTCACTTTGGAGCTAGCTAAGCATGTGAAGTCATGTAGGAGCTAAACTATGTCATTTCTTAAGCATATTATGTCATTTTAGAGCTAGTTAAGCATATTAAGTATTTTTGCAGGAAAAGATGCTAAGTATAGGTCATTTTAGAGCTATCCTATGTTAAATAGGTCATTTTGCAGCTAGCTAAGCATATTAAGTCATTTTGGAGGAAACAAATGCTAAGTATAGGATATTTTAGAGCTATCCTAGGTTAAATAGGTCATTTTGGAGCTAATTAAGCTTATTATGTAATTTTTGAGCTAGCTAAGCATATTGAGTCATTTTGGAGGAAACAATGCTAAGTATAGGTCATTTTCGAGCTATCCTAGGTTAAATAGGTCATTTTAGAGCTAAGTAAGGTTATTATGTCATTTTGAAGCTACCTAAGCATGTGAAGTCATTTAGGAGCTAAACTATGTCATTTCTTAAGCATATTATGTCATTTTAGAGCTAGTTAAGCAGATTAAGTAATTTTGGAGGAAAAGATGCTAAGTATAGGTCATTTTAGAGCTATCCTAGGTTAAATAGGTTATTTTGAAGCTAGCTAAGCATATTAAGTCATTTTGGAGGAAAAATGCTAAGTATAGGTCATTTTAGAGCTATCCTAAGTTAAATAGGTCATTTTGGAGCTAATTAAGCTTATTATGTAATTTTTGAGCTAGCTAAGCATATTGAGTCGTTTTGGTGGAAAAAATGCTAACTATAGGTCATTTTAGAGCTAGCCTAGGTTAAATAGGTCATTTTGGAGCTAAGTAAGGTTATTATGTAATTTTTGAGCTAGCTAAGCATATTGAGTCATTTTGGTGGAAAAAATGCTAACTATAGGTCATTTTAGAACTAGCCTAGGTTAAATAGGTCATTTTGGAGCTAAGTAAGGTTATTATGTCATTTTGGAGCTAACTAAGCAAATGAAGTCATTTTGGACCAAAAATATGTCATTTCTTAAGCATATTATATCATTTTAGAGCTAGCTAAGCATATTAAGTTATTTTGGAGGAAAAGATGCTAAGTATAGGTCATTTTAGAGCTATCCTAGGTCATTTTAGAGCTAAGTAAGGTTATTATGTCATTTTGGAGCTAACTAAGCATGTGAAGTCATTTAGGAGCTAAACTATGTCATTTCTTAAGCATATTTTGTCATTGTAGAGCTAGTTAAGCATATTAAGTAATTTTCGAGGAAAAGATGCTAAGTATAGGTCATTTTAGAGCTATCCTAGGTTAAATAGGTCATTTTAAAGCTAGCTAAGCATATTAAGTCATTTTGGAGGAAAAATGCTAAGTATAGGTCATTTTTGAGCTATCCTAGGTTAAATAGGTCATTTTGGAGCTAATTAAGCTTATTATGTAATTTTTTAGCTAGCTAAGCATATTGAGTCATTTTGGAGGAAAAAATGCTAGGTATAGGTCATTTTAGAGCTAGCCTAGGTTAAATAGGTCATTTTGAAGCTAGCTAAGCATATGAAGTCATTTAGGACCTAAAATATGTCATTTGTTAAGGATATTATATCATTTTAGAGCTAGCTAAGCATATTAAGTCATTTTGGAGGAAAAGATGCTAATTATAAGTCATTTTAGAGCTATCCTAGGTTAAATATGTCATTTTAGAGCTAAGTAAGGTTATTATGTCATGTTGGAGCTAGCTAAGCATGTGAAGTCATTTAGGAGCTAAACTATGTCATTTCTTAAGCATATTATGTCATTTTAGAGCTAGTTAAGCATATTAAGTAATTTTGGAGGAAAATATGCTAAGTATAGGTCATTTTAGAGCTATCCTAGGTTAAATAGGTCATTTTGAAGCTAGCTAAGCATATTAAGTCATTTTGGAGGAAAAAATGCTAAGTGTAGGTCATTTTAGAGCTATACTAGGTTAAATAAGTCATTTTGGAGCTAATTAAGCTTATTATGTAATTTTTGAGCTAGCTAAGCATATTGAGTCATTTTGGAGGAAAAAATGCTAATTATAGGTCATTTTAGAGCTAGCCTAGGTTAAATAGGTCATTTTGGAGCTAAGTAAGGTTATTATGTCATTTTGGAGCTAGCTAAGCATATGAAGTCATTTAGGACCTAAAATATGTCATTTCTTAAGCATATTATATCATTTTAGAGCTAGCTAAGCATATTAAGTCATTTTGGAGGAAAAGATGCTAAGTATAGGTCATTTTAGAGCTATCCTAGGTTAAATATGTCATTTTAGAGCTAAGTAAGGTTATTATGTCATTTTGGAGCTAGCTAAGCATGTGAAGTCATTTAGGAGCTAAACTATGTCATTTCTTAAGCATATTATGTCATTTTAGAGCTAGTTAAGCAGATTAAGTAATTTTGGAGGAAAAGATGCTAAGTATAGGTCATTTTAGAGCTATCCTAGGTTAAATGTGTCATTTTAGAGCTAAGTAAGGTTATTATGTCATTTTGGAGCTAGCTAAGCATGTGAAGTCATTTAGGAGGTAAACTATGTCATTTCTTAAGCATATTATGTCATTTTAGAGCTAGTTAAGCACATTAAGTAATTTTGGAGGAAAAGATGCTAAGTATAGGTCATTTTAGAGCTATCCTAGGTTAAATAGGTCATTTTGAAGCTAGCTAAGCATATTAAGTAATTTCAGAGGAAAAAATGCTAAGTATAGGTCATTTTAGAGCTATCCTAGGTTAAATAGGTCATTTTGGAGCTAATTAAGCTTATTATGTAATTTTTGAGATAGCTAAGCATATTGAGTCATTTTGGAGGAAAAAAATGCTAAGTATAGGTCATTTTAGAGCTAGCCTAGGTTAAATAGGTCATTTTGAAGCTAGCTAAGCATATGAAGTCATTTAGGACCTAAAATATGTCATTTCTTAAGCATATTATATCATTTTAGAGCTAGCTAAGCATATTAAGTCATTTTGGAGGAAAAGATGCTAAGTATAAGTCATTTTAGAGCTATCCTAGGTTAAATATGTCATTTTGGAGCTAAGTAAGGTTATTATGTCATGTTGGAGCTAGCTAAGCATGTGAAGTCATTTAGGAGCTAAACTATGTCATTTCTTAAGCATATTATGTCATTTTAGAGCTAGTTAAGCATATTAAGTAATTTTGGAGGAAAATATGCTAAGTATAGGTCATTTTAGAGCTATCCTAGGTTAAATAGGTCATTTTGAAGCTAGCTAAGCATATTAAGTCATTTTGGAGGAAAAAATGCTAAGTGTAGGTCATTTTAGAGCTATACTAGGTTAAATAAGTCATTTTGGAGCTAATTAAGCTTATTATGTAATTTTTGAGCTAGCTAAGCATATTGAGTCATTTTGGAGGAAAAAATGCTAATTATAGGTCATTTTAGAGCTAGCCTAGGTTAAATAGGTCATTTTGGAGCTAAGTAAGGTTATTATGTCATTTTGGAGCTAGCTAAGCATATGAAGTCATTTAGGACCTAAAATATGTCATTTCTTAAGCATATTATATCATTTTAGAGCTAGCTAAGGATATTAAGTCATTTTGGAGGAAAAGATGCTAAGTATAGGTCATTTTAGAGCTATCCTAGGTTAAATATGTCTTTTTTAAGCTAGCTAAGCATATTAAGTCATTTTGGAGGAAAAATACTAAGTATGGGTCATTTTAGAGCTATCCTAGGTTAAATATGTCATTTTGGACCTAATTAAGCTTATTATGTCATTTTTGAGCTAGCTAAGCATATTGAGTCATTTTGGAGGAAAAAATGCTAAGTATAGGTCATTTTAGAGCTATCCTAGGTTAAATAGGTCATTTTAGAGCTAAGTAAGGTTATTATGTCACTTTGGAGCTAGCTAAGCATGTGAAGTCATTTAGGAGCTAAACTATGTCATTTCTTAAGCATATTATGTCATTTTAGAGCTAGTTAAGCATATTAAGTATTTTTGCAGGAAAAGATGCTAAGTATAGGTCATTTTAGAGCTATCCTATGTTAAATAGGTCATTTTGAAGCTAGCTAAGCATATTAAGTCATTTTGGAGGAAACAAATGCTAAGTATAGGATATTTTAGAGCTATCCTAGGTTAAATAGGTCATTTTGGAGCTAATTAAGCTTATTATGTAATTTTTGAGCTAGCTAAGCATATTGAGTCATTTTGGAGGAAACAATGCTAAGTATAGGTCATTTTAGAGCTATCCTAGGTTAAATAGGTCATTTTAGAGCTAAGTAAGGTTATTATGTCATTTTGAAGCTACCTAAGCATGTGAAGTCATTTAGGAGCTAAACTATGTCATTTCTTAAGCATATTATGTCATTTTAGAGCTAGTTAAGCAGATTAAGTAATTTTGGAGGAAAAGATGCTAAGTATAGGTCATTTTAGAGCTATGCTAGGTTAAATAGGTTATTTTGAAGCTAGCTAAGCATATTAAGTCATTTTGGAGGAAAAATGCTAAGTATAGGTCATTTTAGAGCTATCCTAAGTTAAATAGGTCATTTTGGAGCTAATTAAGCTTATTATGTAATTTTTGAGCTAGCTAAGCATATTGAGTCATTTTGGTGGAACAAATGCTAACTATAGGTCATTTTAGAGCTAGCCTACGTTAAATAGGTCATTTTGGAGCTAAGTAAGGTTATTATGTAATTTTTGAGCTAGCTAAGCATATTGAGTCATTTTGGTGGAAAAAATGCTAACTATAGGTCATTTTAGAACTAGCCTAGGTTAAATAGGTCATTTTGGAGCTAAGTAAGGTTATTATGTCATTTTAGAGCTAACTAAGCAAATGAAGTCATTTTGGACCAAAAATATGTCATTTCTTAAGCATATTATATCATTTTAGAGCTAGCTAAGCATATTAAGTTATTTTGGAGGAAAAGATGCTAAGTATAGGTCATTTTAGAGCTATCCTAGGTCATTTTAGAGCTAAGTAAGGTTATTATGTCATTTTGGAGCTAGCTAAGCATGTGAAGTCATTTAGGAGCTAAACTATGTCATTTCTTAAGCATATTATGTCATTTTAGAGCTAGTTAAGCATATTAAGTAATTTTGGAGGAAAAGATGCTAAGTATAGGTCATTTTAGAGCTATCCTAGGTTAAATAGGTCATTTTAAAGCTAGCTAAGCATATTAAGTCATTTTGGAGGAAAAAATGCTAAGTATAGGTCATTTTAGAGCTATCCTAGGTTAAATAGGTCATTTTGGAGCTAAGTAAGGTTATTATGTCATTTTGGAGCTAGCTAAGCATATGAAGTCATTTAGGACCTAAAATATGTCATTTCTTAAGCATATTATGTCATTTTAGAGTTAGGTAAGCATATTAAGTTATCTTGCAGGAAAAGATGCTAAGTATAGGTCATTTTAGAGCTATCCTAGGTTAAATAGGTCATTTTGAAGCTAGCTAATCATATTAAGTCATTTTGGAGGGGGGAAATTCTAACTATAGGTCATTTTGGAGCTATCCTAGGTTATATAGGTTATTTTGGAGCTTATTAAGCTTATTATGTAAATTTTGAGCTAGCTAAGCATATTGAGTCGTTTTGGAGGAAAAAATGCTAAGTATAGGTCATTTTATAGCTATCCTAGGTTAAATAGGTCATTTTAGAGCTAAGTAAGGTTATTATGTCATTTTGGAGCTAGCTAAGCATCTGAAGTCATTTACGAGCTAAATTGTGTCATTTCTTAAGCATATTATGTCATTTTAGAGCTAGGTAAGCAGATTAAGTCATTTTGGAGGAAAAGATGAAAAGTATAGGTCATTTTAGAGCTATCCTAGGTTAAATAGGTCATTTTGAAGCTAGCTAAGAATATTAAGTCATTTTGGAGGAAAAAAATGCTAAGTATAGGTCATTTTAGAGCTATCCTAGGTTAAATAGGTCATTTTGGAGCTAATTAAGCTTATTATGTAATTTTTGAGCTAGCTAAGCATATTGAGTCATTTTGGAGGAAAAAAATGATAACTATAGGTCATTTTAGAGCTAGCCTAGGTTAAATAGGTCATTTTGGAGCTAAGTAAGGTTATTTTGTAATTTTTGAGCTAGCTAAGCATATTGAGTCATTTTGGTGGAAAAAATGCTAACTATAGGTCATTTTAGAGCTAAGTAAGGTTATTATGTCATTTTGGAGCTACCTAAGCATGTGAAGTCATTTAGGAGCTAAACTATGTCATTTCTTAAGGATATTATGTCATTTTAGAGGTAGTTAAGCATATTAAGTAATTTTGGAGGAAAAGATGCTAAGTATAGGTCATTTTAGAGCTATCCTAGGTTAAATAGGTCATTTTGAAGCTAGCTAAGCATATTAAGTAATTTTGGAGGAAAAAATGCTAAGTATAGGTCATTTTAGAGCTATCCTAAGTTAAATAGGTCATTTTGGAGCTAATTAAGCTT
>NW_021192349.1:0-2346 GCF_002162155.2 Triticum dicoccoides | reverse complement strand
AAAAATGCTAAGTATAGGTCATTTTAGAGCTATCCTAGGTTAAATAGGTCATTTTGGAGCTAATTAAGCTTATTATGTAATTTTTGAGCTAGCTAAGCATATTGAGTCATTTTGGAGGAAAAAATGCTAAGTATAGGTCATTTTAGAGCTATCCTAGGTTAAATAGGTCATTTTAGAGCTAAGTAAGGTTATTATGTCATTTTGGAGCTAGCTAAGCATGTGAAGTCATTTAGGAGCTAAACTATGTCATTTCTTAAGCATATTATGTCATTTTAGAGCTAGTTAAGCAGATTAAGTAAATTTGGAGAAAAGATGCTAAGTATAGGTCATTTTAGAGCTATCCTAGGTTAAATAGGTCATTTTGAAGCTAGCTAAGCATATTAAGTCATTTTGGAGGAAAAATGCTAAGTATAGGTCATTTTATATCTATTCTAGGTTAAATAGGTCATTTTGGAGCTAATTAAGCTTATTATGTAATTTTTTAGCTAGCTAAGCATATTGAGTCATTTTGGTGGAAAAATGCTAACTATAGGTCATATTAGAGCTAGCCTAGGTTAAATAGGTCATTTTGGAGCTAAGTAAGGTTATTATGTCATTTTGGAGCTAGCTAAGCATATGAAGTCATTTAGGACCTCAAATATGTCATTTCTTAAGCATATTATATCATTTTAGAGCTAGCTAAGCATATTAAGTCATTTTGGAGGAAAAGATGCTAAGTATAGGTCATTTTAGAGCTATCCTAGGTTAAATATGTCATTTTAGAGTTAAGCAAGGTTATTATGTCATTTTGGAGCTAGCTAAGCATGTGAAGTCATTTAGGAGCTAAACTATGTCATTTCTTAAGCATATTATGTCATTTTGGAGCTAGTTAAACATATTAAGTAATTTTGGAGGAAAAGATGCCAAGTATAGGTCATTATAGAGCTATCCTAGGTTAAATAGGTCATTTTGAAGCTAGCTAAGCATATTAAGTCATTTTGGAGGAAAAAATGCTAAGTATAGTTATTTTTTAGAGCTATCCTAGGTTAAATAGGTCATTTTGGAGCTAATTAAGTTTATTATGTAATTTTTAAGCTAGCTAAGCATATTGAGTCATTTTGGAGCAAAAAAATGCTAAGTATAGGTCATTTTAGAGCTATCCTAGGTTAAATAGGTCATTTTAAAGCTAATTAAGCTTATTATGTCATTTTTGAGCTAGCTAAGCATATTGAGTCATTTTACAGGAAAAAATGCTAAGTATAGGTCATTTTAGAGCTAGCCTAGGTTAAATAGGTCATTTTGGAGCTAAGTAAGGTTATTATGTCATTTTGGAGCTAGCTAAGCAAATGAAGTCATTTAGGACCTAAAATATGTCATTTCTTAAGCATGTTATGTCATTTTAGAGTTAGGTAAGCATATTAAGTCATTTTGGAGGAAAAGATGCTAAGTATAGGTCATTTTAGAGCTATCCTAGGTTAAATAGGTCATTTTGAAGCTAGCTAAGCATATTAAGTCATTTTGGATGAAAAAAATGCTAAGTATAGGTCATTTTAGAGCTATCCTAGGTTAAATAGGTCATTTTGGAGCTAATTAAGCTTAATATGTAATTTTTGAGCTAGCTAAGCATATTGGGTCATTTTGGAGGAAAAAATGCTAAGTATAGGTCATTTTAGAGCTATCCTTGGTTAAATAGGTCATTTTAGAGCTAAGTAAGGTTATTATGTCATTTTGGAGCTAGCTAAGCATATGAAGTCATTTAGGAGCTAAACTATGTCATTTCTTAAGTATATTATGTCATTTTAGAGCTAGTTAATTAGATTAAGTAATTTTGGAGGAAAAGATGCTAAGTATAGGTCATTTTAGAGCTATCCTAGGTTAAATAGGTCATTTTGAAGCTAGCTAAGCATATTAAGTCATTTTGGAGGAAAAATGCTAAGTATAGGTCATTTTAGAGCTATCCTAGGTTAAATAGGTCATTTTGGAGCTAATTAAGCTTATTATGTAATTTTTGAGCTAGCTAAGCATATTGAGTCATTTTGGTGGAAAAATGCTAACTATAGGTCATATTAGAGCTAGCCTAGGTTAAATAGGTCATTTTGGAGCTAAGTAAGGTTATTATGTCATTTTGGAGCTAGCTAAGCATATGAAGTCATTTAGGACCTAAAATATGTCATTTCTTAAGCATATTATATCATTTTAGAGCTAGCTAAGCATATTAAGTCATTTTGGAGGAAAAGATGCTAAGTATAGGTCATGTTAGAGCTATCCTAGGTCATTTTAGAGCTAAGTAAGGTTATTATGTCATTTTGGAGCTAACTAAGCATGTGAAGTCATTTAGGAGCTAAACTATGTCATTTCTTAAGCATA
>NW_021192348.1:0-1882 GCF_002162155.2 Triticum dicoccoides | reverse complement strand
GCAAATTACCTTTTCCAAAATCTAAGCTTTGTCCTCCAAAAGCACGTTGATAAAGTTTTCCCATCTTTGGTTTTAGAAAATGGTAATCCGTAGTTCTCAAGCTCTAGAACAGCTTTTGGTGCTTCTGTACACATGTACTGGATGGCATATCGGTCACCTGAGGATGAATAAGATTAGGGCAATGACCAAAACTGGGTTTCACACATACAGGTTACATAAATATTTCTTGTTTCGTAGCATTAACATTTTTCAACTCTAAATTGATGGTTGGTGTCCAAACATGGCAGCATTTGCAGTTGAATATGAGAACCGACCTATCAAGCCTATAAAAATGGCATCAAGCCTAGGAGACAGACTAGGAAGTGCAGGACATGATTTGTTCTCGTGCTGCAACTCGCTACCACAAATGATGTCCCTTTTGGAACCAAACAGAGAGAGGAGATGGGAGGGCACCTTCCATGGCGTTGGGGTAGGAGCAGGAACCGGAGGCTCCTCTCCCGGCGCGTGAATGTGGAGAAGGAGCAGAGCTCGCGCGACTGTGGAGGCTATGGGCATCATCCAGGTCGCTGGCCTGCCACTCTACCTACCTACAGAGAATAGACGGGGTCAGAGGGAGAGCGAAGACGATGTTAAACTACGAGGCATGCAAGTGGTGTTTCTAAATAGTTTTCAATTCCGTAACACAATTGCTCGCATGTGAAATACTGAATGTAGCACGTACACTGACATGAGTGTATGTGTTACTTCCAAAGTTTTAAATAGCGCGCTAAGCATCTTAGCGCCGGACCTTTTTCAAATGCTATAGTGTGCTATAGCGGAGCTATAGCGCGCTATTTAAAATGTTTGTTCATTTGTTTGGACCAAAGTCTCTTAGCGCAAGACCTTTTGTAAACGCTATAGCATGCTATAGCGGAGCTATAGCGGGCTATTTGAAACAGTGGTTACTTCCTACTTGCATGGAGAAATCAGCTTCTGTAGTATGAATGAAACCTGTACTCTACTAGTGGGATAGTGGATACTTCAGAGTCCATCACAATCAACATGTGTACTTGTCTTGCAAGCACAATGACATTTCCAGCAAAACCAAAGACCCACAAAAGAAAGATAGATGTTCCTCTGGACTTATTTCTTCTGTCATGTCTGACAACATCTAACAATGCTAATAAAAATCAAGCATGCCCTAGAAAATCATCATACGTACATCACAATAACATTCACTCAAAGTACAATAGCGTAGACCCAAAAGTGCAAACATAATGGGAGATAAACTGTTGATTTAATACAGATGCGCGCAACTGAACTGAGAGGCCGACCTCACGATAGATAATGTTCTGTGGCCATGAAGGGTGTTGTTTTATTCATATCAACATTTGCTTCAATAGTAGACCCCCGCGTTTACTAGTCATTTTGCATGTTAGAAGAACTACTAAATGTAGACAGTTTGGACCGCACAATAGTAGGGCAATCGAAGGCTAGCAACTGTACAACTCCATGTCTTCTCGTGCTGCAACTTGCTACCAAAAATGAAAGCGCTGGATGTTACACATAAGCATCGTGAGTGATTGGGAGACAATTTTGCTTAATGGGAACCAAAGTTTGCATATATATTTTTTCTGTTAAGCTAGATGTACTTATTACAAAACCAGATCATGTAATGGAGCCCTATAATTGGTTCCAGCACCAAAACCAAAACCAAACAAGTTGTGTGGATAATAAAATTCAGCAATCAGTTAATATTTGCACCAAACGATCCCATTGTGAAGATAATGGATGCATTTGATATCACACACATTGCAGGCTGGGAAGCTGGACAAGCACTCATCAGTTACTGGATTCAACACACACACTTGCCACATAAGCATGCATCTTGATGATGGAAGGC
>NW_021192347.1:0-662 GCF_002162155.2 Triticum dicoccoides | reverse complement strand
GACGACGGACGCCGAGACGAGCACTTGCACCACTGCCACCCTGTCTTAGCATAACGCGAGTCGAGGCGGACGTCGTCGCGGTAGGGACGACAGACGCCGAGACGAGCACGTGACACCACTGCCACCTTGTCTTAGCGTAACGCGAGTCGAGGCGGACGTCGTCGCGGTAGCGACGCCGGACACCGAGACGAGCACGTGACACCATTCCCACCCTGTCTTAGCGTAACGCTAGTCGAGGCGGACGTCCTCGCGGTAGCGACGACGGGCGCCGAGACGAGCACGTGATACCACTGCCACCCTGTCTTAGCGTCTCACGAGTCGAGGCGGACGTCGTCGCGGTAGCAACGACGGACGCCGAGACGAGCACGTGAAACCACTGCCACCCTGTCTTAGCGTAACGCGAGTCGAGGCGTACGTCGTCGCGGTAGCGATGACGGACGCCGAGACAAGCACGTGACACCACTGCCACCGCGACGACGGACGCCGAGACAAGCACGTGACACCACTGCCACCCTGTCTTAGCGTAACTCGACTCGAGGCGGACGTCATCGCGGTAGCGACGATGGACGCCGAGACGAGCACTTGCACCACTGCCACCCTGTCTTAGCGTAACGCGAGTCGAGGCGGACGTCGTCGCGGTAGCTACGACGGACGCCGAGATG
>NW_021192346.1:0-813 GCF_002162155.2 Triticum dicoccoides | reverse complement strand
TCCGGCCACCCCTCGCTCCCCCGACTAGCTCAGAAGCTCCGCCACAACCCCCTCTTCTTCCCCACCGCTCCACGGGCCCCCGGAAGCCCTGCATCGCCGCCACGTCGCCGTTCCCCTCTTCGGGCTCCGACCATCATCGCCGACGAATTCGCCGTCTCCAGCGCATCTCCGAGCCCGCTTCGACGCCCACTGCAACCGCGGTGAGCCCCCGAGTCGTTTCCCCCTTCTTCCCGGGTCTCTTTCGACCTCTAGGCCTTAGCCCCACCTTGGCCGAGAGCTCCACGCCGCCGGCGATGTCGCCGTCGTGGCCACGGTCACCGTAGCGCCCAACCGAGCACACTATCGTGCTCCACGCCTCACTAGGAGCACGCAGTACGCACCAACGCCTCCTCAAACACCCTGCAACGCCGACTCCGACCGCACCCGAACTCCGGCCGCCGCTCACGAGCTCGCCGTCGACGGTACCGGCCACCCCAGGCTCGGCCACCACCACCGTTCGACGCGCGGGAGCAAGAGCTCTCCAACGAGCCCAAGAACGGCCTCGCCCGTGCCCTGTAGCGCGATCCCGCATCGCGCCGCCGTCTCGGGCCTCGCCGGCGTCACGTCGCCGGTGGGTTTGACCCACCTTGACCACGGCAGGACCCCCCTGAGTCCCTGACAGGTGGGCCCAGCCCTGTAGCTAATTAGGATTAGCGCTAACCACTGTTAGTTAACCCCCTGACACTGACCAGTGGGCCCCAGCGCCACTAATTAGTAATTAGGATTAATTTAACCCTGTTTAACCCCCCTGTCACTGACGTGTGGGCCCCACAC
>NW_021192345.1:0-1014 GCF_002162155.2 Triticum dicoccoides | reverse complement strand
AATAAAAGTTATGAATTTTTGAAGTTTAAATAATATTCTGGAATTTCCTGATTTAAATTAAATCCAGAAATTATAGTTATTGCGCCAGCATGACGTCATCATGACGTCAGTGGTCAACTGCGGTTGGCTGAGGTCAAACCTGACGTGTGGGGCCCACACGTCAGTGACAGGGGGGTTAAACAGGGTTAAATTAATCCTAATTACTAATTAGTGGCGCTGGGGCCCACTGGTCAGTGTCAGGGGGTTAACTAACAGTGGTTAGCGCTAATCTTAATTAGCTACAGGGCTGGGCCCACCTGTCAGGGACTCAGGGGGGTCCTGCCGTGGTCAAGGTGGGTCAAACCCACCGGCGACGTGACGCCGGCGAGGCCCGAGACGGCGGCGCGATGCGGGATCGCGCTACAGGGCACGGGCGAGGCCGTTCTTGGGCTTGTTGGAGAGCTCTTGCTCCCGCGCGTCGAACGGTGGTGGTGGCCGAGCCTGGGGTGGCCGGTACCGTCGACGGCGAGCTCGTGAGCGGCGGCCGGAGTTCGGGTGTGGTCGGAGTCAGCGTTGCAGGGTGTTTGGGGAGGCGTTGGTGCGTGCTGCGTGCTCCTAGTGAGGCGTGGAGCACAATAGTGTGCTCGGTTGGGCGCTACGGTGACCGTGGCCACGACGGCGACATCGCCGGCGGCGTGGAGCTCTCGGCCAAGGTGGGGCTAAGGCCTAGAGGTCGAAAGAGACCCGGGAAGAAGGGGGAAACGACTCGGGGGCTCACCGCGGTTGCAGTGGGCGTGGAAGCGGGCTCGGAGACGCGCTGGAGACGGCGAATTCGTCGGCGATGATGGTCGGAGCCCGAAGAGGGGAACGGCGACGTGGCGGCGATGCAGGGCTTCCGGAGGCCCGTGGAGCGGTGGGGAAGAAGAGGGGGTTGTGGCGGAGCTTCTGAGCTAGTCGGGGGAGCGAGGGGTGGCCGGAGATGGCTGCTATGGCGAACGGCGGCGACGGTGGTGTTCGGCCGTGTGAGAGAGAGAG
>NW_021192344.1:0-1100 GCF_002162155.2 Triticum dicoccoides | reverse complement strand
GAGATACCCTTGTGCTCCCGGAAGTGATCCTGGCATATACCGGAAATCAGAGTCCCGAAATATACCAGATCTGACTCGCATAATGGTCATCATAGAGTAGGCGGCGTCCTGCACAGCCATCTCAATGGTAACCCCGAGTCCATAAGAGCAGTGAAGAGGCTCGGTGGATCCAGGATAAGATGGAAATATCCTGACAGTGCAGAGATACTGGCTTTGATTAAAATCTCGGAATTGCTCTTCGACCGTGTACTCAGGATACCAGCGGTATCCAGCCTCAGTCATTACCCTGACCAACTTAGCAGTATGGCCGGGTACATCTAGGCATCGAGTCAGGCGAACCACTTGATTGAGGTCGCGAGTGGCCATCTGAAAACACAATCATAATGCAAAGGCATTAGAATTTCTAGCAAAATTTCGGCAGCATAACAGCTGTAAATGCTCAAAAAAGGATTTGAGACATTTGACAAAGGATTTCGTACACACTCAACATCACCATATCAAAGTTCTGAAACCATTCTGGCAACATAATGTGGTAGTAGAACTGAACTAGGCTGGTAACCATCAAACTTATAAGGTACTACTGATTAGTAACTCGTGATCCTGATAGAGAGAACAGATCCTAATTCCTTAACCCCCGGTGGAAGAATGGACTGACTCAGATCAGAAAGTCGTAAGGTATAAGGAGTAAAAAGAGCCTTACGTTCCAACCCACAAACAATTCCCCTACATATAACTAAAGAATTTCTAGACTCAACATCGACCAGTTTGGCTTGGAGAACCTACAGGCAGTCCGGCTCTGATGCCAACGCTGTCAGGACCCCGACTCGATGTCACATCGATCTAGCTGGTAACACCTCATATCACTTTGCGGCCTCACGCACGGTATCCCCACGGGTGTCGTCTTACCTTTTCCCGGGACCGTTTGCGCCTTTTGGCTCACGTATATGATAGTGTCGCTAGCATCCATATGATAAAGAGCCCGGGCTGACATGACTAGTCGTAAACCCAAAGTGGCACAGACTTACAGGGACAGGCATCCATGACCCAGCTTCGAACGTGTCGGTCATCAGCAAGTGGGTCCGGGCTGTAGCACTGGGCTA
>NW_021192343.1:0-947 GCF_002162155.2 Triticum dicoccoides | reverse complement strand
TTTTACGTGGCTGAATTAGGGTTCTAGCAAGAACGTCTTCTTACCTACGTTAAAGCCACAACGTGATTTGTCAACTTCTATTTACCCTTCATAAGGACCCTGTTCATCGATTCCGCTCCAACTAAAGTGGGAGAGACAGACACCCGCCAGCCACCTTATGCAACTAGTGCATGTTAGTCGGTGGAACCGGTCTCACGTAAGCGTACGTGTAAGGTTGGTCCGGGCCGCTTCATCCCACAATACCGCTGAAGCAAGAAAGGACTAGTAACGGCAAGAAAGTTGACAAATCTACGCCCACAACAAATTGTGTTCTACTCGCGCAAGAAGAACTACGCATAGACCTAGCTCATGATGCCACTGTTGGGTAACGTTGCAGAAAACAAAAAATTTCCTACTCGTTTCACCAAGATCATCTAGGAGTTCATCTAGCAACGAGTGATTATATGCATCTACATACCTTTGTAGATCGCGAGCGGAAGCGTTCAAAAGAACGGTGATGATGTAGTCGTACTCGACGTGATCCAAATCACCGATGACCAGCGCCGAATGGACGGCACCTCCGCGTTCAACACACGTACGGAACAGCCACGTCTCCTCCTTCTTGATCCAGCAAGGGAGGGAGGAGAGGTTGAGGGAGATGGCACCAGCAGCAGCACGACGGCGTGGTGTTGATGGAGCTGCAGTACTCCGGCAGAGCTTAGCTAAGCACTATGGAGGTGGAGGAGGTGTTGGGGAGGGAGAAGGAGGCAACCAAAGGCCAAGGCGTTCAGGTATGAAGTCCCTCCTCTCCCCCCACTATATATAGGAGGGCCAAGGGGGGGTGGCCGGCCCTAGGAGATCCAATCTCCTAGGGGGTGCGGCGGCCAAGGGGGGTTTCCCTCCCCCCCAAGGCACCTAGGAGGTGCCTTCCCCTCCTAGGACTCTTTCCCCCTCAAACCCTAGGCGCA
>NW_021192342.1:0-1155 GCF_002162155.2 Triticum dicoccoides | reverse complement strand
TATCTCCGAAAGTGTCTGTTGGGTTGGCACGAATCGAGACTGGGATTTGTCACTCCGTGTAAACGGAGAGGTATCTCTGGGCCCACTCGGTAGGACATCATCATAATGTGCACAATGTGACCAAGGGGTTGATCACGGGATGATGTGTTACGGAACGAGTAAAGAGACTTGCCGGTAACGAGATTGAACAAGGTATCGGTATACCGACGATCGAATCTCGGGCAAGTATAATACCGCTAGACAAAGGGAATTGTATACGGGATCGATTGAGTCCTTGACATCGTGGTTCATCCGATGAGATCATCATGGAACATGTGGGAGCCAACATGGGTATCCAGATCCCGCTGTTGGTTATTGACTGGAGAACGTCTCGGTCATGTCTACATGTCTCCCGAACCCGTAGGGTCTACACACTTAAGGTTCGATGACGCTAGGGTTATAAAGGAAGCTTGTATGTGGTTACCGAATGTTGTTCGGAGTCCCGGATGAGATCCCGGACGTCACGAGGAGTTCCGGAATGGTCCGGAGGTAAAGATTTATATATGGGAAGTCCTGTTTTGGTCACCGGAAAAGTTTCGGGCGATATCGGTATTGTACCGGGACCACCGGGAGGGTCCCGGGGGTCCACCAAGTGGGGCCACCTGCCCCAGAAGGTTGCGTGGGCCAAGTGTGGGAGGGGACCAGCCCCTAGGAGGGCTGGTGCACCCCCCACAAGGGGCCAAGGCGCAAGGGAGAGTGGGAGGGGGCAAACCCTAGTCCAGATGGGCCTTAAGGCCCATATTGGTGCGCCTCCCTCTCCTCTCCCCTCTTGGCCGCCACCACCTTTGCCATCTAGGGCTGGCCGCACCCCTTGGGGGTGGGAAACCCTAAAGGGGGCGCAGCCCCCCCTTTCCCCTATATATAGTTGAGGTTTGGGGCTGCCATACGCATGAGTTCTCTCCCTCTTGGTGCAGCCCTACCTCTCTCTCTACTCCTCCTCTCCCATGGTGCTTGGCGAAGCCCTGCGGGATTGCCACGCTCCTCCACCACCATCATGCCGTTGTGCTGCTGTTGGATGGAGTCTTCTTCAACCTCTCCCTCTCTCCTTGCTGGATCAAGGCGTGGGAGACGTCACCGGGCTGTACGTGTGTTGAACGCGGAGGTGCCGTGCGTTCG
>NW_021192341.1:0-1451 GCF_002162155.2 Triticum dicoccoides | reverse complement strand
GAGTAATAATCCACGAAACGGGTATGAATTGGCCAAACTATGAGTGTTGATGACGGACACGTAAAGGCACCCCGTGGTTCGTCAATCGTGGAAATCACTTCGGGACCCCAAAACTGAGTAGTAGTCCAAGAAACGGGCCGGAATCGACAACAACCGCGAGTGTTGATGACCGACACATAAACGCACCCCGGGGTTCGTCAATCGTGGAAATCACTCTAGGAACCTAAAACTGAGTAATAGTCCAAGAAATGGGCCAGAACCGGCCAAAACTGCGATTGTTGATGACCGACACGAAAGCGCATATTGGGGTTCAACAACCTTGGAAATTGCTTTGGGACCCCAAAACGGTAAGTAATAATCCACGCAAGAGGTCAGAATCGACAAAAACTTCGAGTGTTGATGACCGACACGTAAACGCACCCCGGGGTTCGTGAATCATGGAAATCACCCTGGGACCCCAAAATAGTGAGAAATTCCACGAAACGGACCAGAATTGGCCAAAACCGCGAGTGTTGATGACCGGCATGTAAGCACCTTGGGGTTCAACAACTATGGAAATCGCTTCCGGACCCCAAAACGGTGAGTAATAATCCAAGAAACGGGTCTGAATTGGCCAAAACTGTGAGTGTTGACGACGGACACGTAAAGGCACCCCGGGGATCTTAAATTTAGAAAATCGATCTGGGACCCCAAACCGGCGATTAATAGTCCACGAAATCGACCAGAATAGCAAAAATTGTGAGTGTTGATAACCGACACGTAAACGCAACCCGAGGTTAGTCAGTCGTGGAAATCGCTCCAGGAACCTAAAACTGAGTAATAGTCCAAGAAACAGGCCGGAATCGGCCAAAACTGCGATTGTTGATGACCGACAGAAAGCGCATATTGGGGTTCAAAAACCATGGAAATCGATCTAGGAACCTAAAACTGACTAATAGTCTAAGAAACGGGCCAGAATCGGCCAAAACTGCGATTGTTGATGACCGACACGAAAGCGCATATTGGGGTTCAACAACCATGGAAATTGCTTTGGGACCCCAAAATAGTGAGTAATAGTCCACGCAATAGGTCAGAATCGACAAAAACCGCGAGTGTTGATGACCAACACGTAAACGCACCCCAGGGTTCTTGAATCGTGGAAATCACCCCGGGACTCCAAAACAGTGAGAAATTCTACGAAACATGTCAAAATTGGCCAAAACCGCGAGTGTTGATGACCGACATGTAAGCGCACCTTAGGGTTCAACAACTATGGAAATTGCTTCCGGACCCCAAAACGGTGAGTAATAATCCACGAAACGGGTATGAATTGGCCAAACTATGAGTGTTGATGACGGACACGTAAAGGCACCCCGTGGTTCGTCAATCGTGGAAATCACTTCGGGACCCCAAAACTGAGTAGTAGTCCAAGAAACGGGCCGGAATCGACAACAACCGCGAGTGTTGATGAC
>NW_021192340.1:0-941 GCF_002162155.2 Triticum dicoccoides | reverse complement strand
GAGAGTCATTCTTAGAGGACGGTGCGTGGGAGGACTCTACCCACTCATATCATTATCATCATCATCATCTTCATGGTCCAATAAACAAGCAAATATTGTCACCAAGCTATCTACATCAAGGTGGCATAGTCGTTTAGGTCATCCATCTTCAGTCATAGTTAGATATGTTCTTAGCAAAAATAAACTCTCTTATGAGCCTAGTAGTGAGTCAGTTTGTGATCCGTGTCAACAAGCAAAAAGTCATCAATTACCTTACCCAATTTCTACTAGTGTGTCTACTGCCCCTTTACAACTTATCTTTTCAGATGTATGGGGGCCAGCTCCTATTTCAGTTGGTAGATTTTCCTATTATGTAAGTTTTATTGATGACTATAGTAAATTTACTTGGATTTATCTGTTGAAAAAGCGATCTGATGTATTCCAAGTTTTCCTCAATTTCCAAAATCTTGTTGAACGCAAACTAAACTCTAAAATCATTGCTATGCAAAGTGACTGGGGTAGTGAGTATGAAAAACTAAATTCTTTCTTTCAAAAGCTTGGCATATCACACCATGTATCTTGTCCTCATGCTCACCAACAAAATGGATCCGCTGAAAGAAAGCACCGTCACATAGTTGATATGGGGCTTGCCTTGTTAGCAAATGCTTCCATGCCGCTTAAATTTTGGGATGAAGCATTCTTAACTGCTACATATCTCATCAACTTGCTTCCAAGTAAAGTTATCAAATTTGAAACACCCATTACACGACTTCTTGGTGTCACACCCAACTATACATCTCTTCGTATTTTTGGTTGTGCCTGTTGGCCCAATCTTAGGCCTTACAACACACGCAAACTCGCTTTCCGCTCAAAACGGTGTGTCTTTTTAGGCTATAGCCCCATGCATAAAGGGGTCAAGTGCCTTGATGTTCCTACTGGTCGGGTGTATATATCCAGAGATG
>NW_021192339.1:0-1791 GCF_002162155.2 Triticum dicoccoides | reverse complement strand
ATGGTAGGGTACGAAACCACCTCAAAGTTATCCTTTCTGCTCGATCTATTCAAGAGTTCGTAGTAAAATAACATGAAGCTATTCTTTCCGTTCAATCTATCATAGAGTTCATACTAGAATAACACCTTAGGACACAAATCAACCAAAACCCTAATGTCACCTAGATACTCCATTGTCACCTCAAGTATCCTTGGCCATGATTATACGATATGCATCACACAATCTCAGATTCATCTATTGAACCAACACAAAGTACTTCAAAGAGTGCCCCAAAGTTTCTACCGGAGAGCCAAGACGAAAACGTGTGCCAACCCCTATGCATAGGTTCATGGGCGGAACCCGCAAGTTGATCACCAAAACATACATCAAGTGGATCACGCGATATCCCATTGTCACCATAGATAAGCACAGCAAGACATACATCAAGTGTTCTCAAATCCTTAAAGACTCAATCCGATAAGATAACTTCAAAGGAAACACTCAATCCATTACAAGAGAGTAGAGGGGGAGAAACATCATAAGATCCAACTATAATAGCAAAGCTCGCGATACATCAAGATCGTGCCATAAAGAGAACACGAGAGAGAGAGAGAGATCAAACACATAGCTACTGGTACATACCCTCAGCCCCGAGGGTTAACTACTCCCTCCTCGTCATGGAGATCGCTGGGATGATGAAGATGGCCACCGGTGAGCGATCCCCCCTCCGGCAGGGTGCCGGAACAGGGTCCCGATTGAATTTTGGTGGCTACAGAGGCTTGCGGCAGCGGAACTCCCAATCTATCTTCGTTATCAATGTTTTTATGGTATATGGGAATATATAGGTGAAAGAAGTCGGTCGTGGGGTGCTCGAGGGGCCCATGAGACAGGGGGCATGCCCAGTAGGGGGGGGGTGCCCCCCACCCTCGTGGCCTCCTCGAAGCTCCTCTGACGTGAACTCCAAGTCTCCTGGATCATGTTCATTCCAAAAATCACGTTCCCGAAGGTTTCATTCCGTTTGGACTCCGTTTGATATTCCTTTTCTTCGAAACACTGAAATAGGCCAGAAAACAGCAGTATGGGCTGGGCCTCCGGTTAGTAGGTTAGTCCCAAAAGTTATATAAAAGTGTATACTAAAGCCCATAAACATCCAAAACAGGTAATATAATATCATGGAACAATCAAAAATTATATATATGTTGGAGACGTATCAGTATGCTGCCTGCAGAGACTGTAACCACTTCACAGGAATTTCAGTTAGCCTTCCGTGCATGACACATTCCTCAAGGTCTGATGGACCAGAAGAAGAAGGAGTTCCGCACACTCTCACAAGGCACAATGAATGTGGATGAATATCAGAGGAAATTCCTTGAATTATCCGGCTATGCTGTGGATGACGTCTGCACTGATGCTCGCAAGAAGGAGAAATTTCATGAAGGAAAGCATCCCGATATAAAGCTTGCACTTGTTGCTCATGATTGTGCAGACTTTGTGACACTTGTCAGCCAAGCTTTCCGAATTGAAACTTTTCTGACTGAGTACCAGGAGTCGCTCAAGCGTACTCGAGATGTTGGCTCATCCTCGAGCTAGCCTGCTTAGAAACGCCGAGTCTGGATCCCACACAATGTTCATCACCGACCTGCTCCAACACCAAGGCCGTCTTATGTTGCACCTCATCTGCCTCCGCCGCCAAGACAACCAACGATTCAGGGTGGACAGTCCAGTGTTGTGGCTCCTCCCCATAATGATGCTTTATGCCGCAAGTGTGGACAGCCAGGACACCTTGCTCTCAACTGTCGCCCAGGTCAGCCG
>NW_021192338.1:0-1792 GCF_002162155.2 Triticum dicoccoides | reverse complement strand
ATGGTAGGGTACGAAACCACCTCAAAGTTATCCTTTCTGCTCGATCTATTCAAGAGTTCGTAGTAAAATAACATGAAGCTATTCTTTCCGTTCAATCTATCATAGAGTTCATACTAGAATAACACCTTAGGACACAAATCAACCAAAACCCTAATGTCACCTAGATACTCCATTGTCACCTCAAGTATCCTTGGCCATGATTATACGATATGCATCACACAATCTCAGATTCATCTATTGAACCAACACAAAGTACTTCAAAGAGTGCCCCAAAGTTTCTACCGGAGAGCCAAGACGAAAACGTGTGCCAACCCCTATGCATAGGTTCATGGGCGGAACCCGCAAGTTGATCACCAAAACATACATCAAGTGGATCACGCGATATCCCATTGTCACCATAGATAAGCACAGCAAGACATACATCAAGTGTTCTCAAATCCTTAAAGACTCAATCCGATAAGATAACTTCAAAGGAAACACTCAATCCATTACAAGAGAGTAGAGGGGGAGAAACATCATAAGATCCAACTATAATAGCAAAGCTCGCGATACATCAAGATCGTGCCATAAAGAGAACACGAGAGAGAGAGAGAGATCAAACACATAGCTACTGGTACATACCCTCAGCCCCGAGGGTTAACTACTCCCTCCTCGTCATGGAGATCGCTGGGATGATGAAGATGGCCACCGGTGAGCGATCCCCCCTCCGGCAGGGTGCCGGAACAGGGTCCCGATTGAATTTTGGTGGCTACAGAGGCTTGCGGCAGCGGAACTCCCAATCTATCTTCGTTATCAATGTTTTTATGGTATATGGGAATATATAGGTGAAAGAAGTCGGTCGGGGGGTTCTCGAGGGGCCCATGAGACAGGGGGCATGCCCAGTAGGGGGGGGGGTGCCCCCCACCCTCGTGGCCTCCTCGAAGCTCCTCTGACGTGAACTCCAAGTCTCCTGGATCATGTTCATTCCAAAAATCACGTTCCCGAAGGTTTCATTCCGTTTGGACTCCGTTTGATATTCCTTTTCTTCGAAACACTGAAATAGGCCAGAAAACAGCAGTATGGGCTGGGCCTCCGGTTAGTAGGTTAGTCCCAAAAGTTATATAAAAGTGTATACTAAAGCCCATAAACATCCAAAACAGGTAATATAATATCATGGAACAATCAAAAATTATATATATGTTGGAGACGTATCAGTATGCTGCCTGCAGAGACTGTAACCACTTCACAGGAATTTCAGTTAGCCTTCCGTGCATGACACATTCCTCAAGGTCTGATGGACCAGAAGAAGAAGGAGTTCCGCACACTCTCACAAGGCACAATGAATGTGGATGAATATCAGAGGAAATTCCTTGAATTATCCGGCTATGCTGTGGATGACGTCTGCACTGATGCTCGCAAGAAGGAGAAATTTCATGAAGGAAAGCATCCCGATATAAAGCTTGCACTTGTTGCTCATGATTGTGCAGACTTTGTGACACTTGTCAGCCAAGCTTTCCGAATTGAAACTTTTCTGACTGAGTACCAGGAGTCGCTCAAGCGTACTCGAGATGTTGGCTCATCCTCGAGCTAGCCTGCTTAGAAACGCCGAGTCTGGATCCCACACAATGTTCATCACCGACCTGCTCCAACACCAAGGCCGTCTTATGTTGCACCTCATCTGCCTCCGCCGCCAAGACAACCAACGATTCAGGGTGGACAGTCCAGTGTTGTGGCTCCTCCCCATAATGATGCTTTATGCCGCAAGTGTGGACAGCCAGGACACCTTGCTCTCAACTGTCGCCCAGGTCAGCCG
>NW_021192337.1:0-1678 GCF_002162155.2 Triticum dicoccoides | reverse complement strand
CGGGGGCGGTGGCAAGGCTGGCGCCGAGCGCCGAGCAGGGCGAGGGCGCAATGGGGAGGCAGGAGGCCAGGAGCAGAGGAGACTCCTGGGCGGCCGGCGGCCGGCGTCCCGCGAGGCCGCGAGGCAGGCAGAGGCCGGGACGGGGGCGGCCGGCGGCTGGGTGTCGGGTAGACGGCCAGCGCACTGTATGCCTGTATGTGCGTGGTGCCTGGGGTTTGGCTGAGAGCGAGTGCGTTGGTTGTTTTGGGTCAAAGTGTTGTTGGGCTGTTTTTTTCCTTCTCTAGCCCATCTATATAGGTATAGGCCGGGTCAAAATCCCAGGGTGGGCTGCGGCCCACCCTGGCCACCCTGTAGCTCCGCCACTGAATGAGACTATATGCAAATAACAAAAGCAATAAGACCACAAGGGCAATTAACTGTAGCATAGCTTTCAGCAGTACACTCGTACATTGGAGTGGATTTTGGAAACAAAAAAGAATCGCAGTTTCCAAGTCTGTGGCAGGGTTCAATTTGCCTCTCAAACCAAGGGCTAAATAAAATTGGGAATAAAAACCAGGATCAAGAAGTAAGCACTTGTGCTATTCCCAAAAGTAAACATGGCTGGACTGCACAATTGTTACTATAATAATCTGAAATACAATGCCTAATGACCAACAAAGTACTCCTCATCAGTACAAGGGCAGCACAGTATATTAATCTCCTCATCTTTGATCTCCATAGCCTGAAATCGATAAGGAAAATGAGTGAGCCATCAAGACGCGATGGGGATTGGGGGTTCTTGGGGAAACTACCGTTGATCGAAGCCAAGTGGCGAGACGGCGGGGAACGCGTAGACGTGCTCGACGCCCCTACCGGCCGTAGAGGATACGTCGCCTGGCGCCCGACGCGGCGGAGTAGAGGAGGCGGTGGGAGGCGCGGCGGAGCAGAGGAGCGACCTAGTTTTTCTTCTGTTCCGTTTGTGTTCAGCCCGTCGGTCCTCGCTAGCTGGACTGGCTCGAACCTGGGCCCTGCTGCTCTCTACGCGTTGATGTGGGCTATTGGGCCGAGTTCCACTCACAACACATGGGAGGGACCATTTCACCGCGGACCCACGGGCCGATGCACTCCATTATTCCTTCCCAACGACGTCACGCTTCCCTTCCGTTTTTCTTTTTCTTTTGAGGATTGCCTCATTCCTTTTCGTAGGTACCTCAGCAGTCACCTGGTTCTGGCTAATCCTGGGTCGGACGCGACACGCTCCCAGCTGGGTCCAGTGTCTTTCCACCCGGACCCATGCGTCAGCGGGGCAACGGACCCCAAAAGGCAGCCTCTCCGCTCGAGAAAAGAAAACAAAAGCAATGCAGCCACTCCTCCTGCCCGCTAGCGCCACGCCACGCACGCAGTCTGGCCGAGTCCTATCCGCCGTATCTATATCTACAAATAGAAATGCTGGCCGACATGAGCTTTTATTATACTTATACACAAGTAGTATATAGGCAGACTGAAGCATCAAACCGGAAGTAAGCCGTCGTGTCACAGAGGAAAAGGAATCATCACTGTACGAAAAGAGAACTCCAACGACACGGCCATACACTCCTGCAGGACGACGATGACGAATCCACGGCTTACTGGATGCCGCATTCTCCTCCGCCTCCGCGTGACTGCTCCTCATAGCAGGCGTATCCCAGTGGCGGCGCCG
>NW_021192336.1:0-1678 GCF_002162155.2 Triticum dicoccoides | reverse complement strand
CGGGGGCGGTGGCAAGGCTGGCGCCGAGCGCCGAGCAGGGCGAGGGCGCAATGGGGAGGCAGGAGGCCAGGAGCAGAGGAGACTCCTGGGCGGCCGGCGGCCGGCGTCCCGCGAGGCCGCGAGGCAGGCAGAGGCCGGGACGGGGGCGGCCGGCGGCTGGGTGTCGGGTAGACGGCCAGCGCACTGTATGCCTGTATGTGCGTGGTGCCTGGGGTTTGGCTGAGAGCGAGTGCGTTGGTTGTTTTGGGTCAAAGTGTTGTTGGGCTGTTTTTTTCCTTCTCTAGCCCATCTATATAGGTATAGGCCGGGTCAAAATCCCAGGGTGGGCTGCGGCCCACCCTGGCCACCCTGTAGCTCCGCCACTGAATGAGACTATATGCAAATAACAAAAGCAATAAGACCACAAGGGCAATTAACTGTAGCATAGCTTTCAGCAGTACACTCGTACATTGGAGTGGATTTTGGAAACAAAAAAGAATCGCAGTTTCCAAGTCTGTGGCAGGGTTCAATTTGCCTCTCAAACCAAGGGCTAAATAAAATTGGGAATAAAAACCAGGATCAAGAAGTAAGCACTTGTGCTATTCCCAAAAGTAAACATGGCTGGACTGCACAATTGTTACTATAATAATCTGAAATACAATGCCTAATGACCAGCAAAGTACTCCTCATCAGTACAAGGGCAGCACAGTATATTAATCTCCTCATCTTTGATCTCCATAGCCTGAAATCGATAAGGAAAATGAGTGAGCCATCAAGACGCGATGGGGATTGGGGGTTCTTGGGGAAACTACCGTTGATCGAAGCCAAGTGGCGAGACGGCGGGGAACGCGTCGACGTGCTCGACGCCCCTACCGGCCGTAGAGGATACGTCGCCTGGCGCCCGACGCGGCGGAGTAGAGGAGGCGGTGGGAGGCGCGGCGGAGCAGAGGAGCGACCTAGTTTTTCTTCTGTTCCGTTTGTGTTCAGCCCGTCGGTCCTCGCTAGCTGGACTGGCTCGAACCTGGGCCCTGCTGCTCTCTACGCGTTGATGTGGGCTATTGGGCCGAGTTCCACTCACAACACATGGGAGGGACCATTTCACCGCGGACCCACGGGCCGATGCACTCCATTATTCCTTCCCAACGACGTCACGCTTCCCTTCCGTTTTTCTTTTTCTTTTGAGGATTGCCTCATTCCTTTTCGTAGGTACCTCAGCAGTCACCTGGTTCTGGCTAATCCTGGGTCGGACGCGACACGCTCCCAGCTGGGTCCAGTGTCTTTCCACCCGGACCCATGCGTCAGCGGGGCAACGGACCCCAAAAGGCAGCCTCTCCGCTCGAGAAAAGAAAACAAAAGCAATGCAGCCACTCCTCCTGCCCGCTAGCGCCACGCCACGCACGCAGTCTGGCCGAGTCCTATCCGCCGTATCTATATCTACAAATAGAAATGCTGGCCGACATGAGCTTTTATTATACTTATACACAAGTAGTATATAGGCAGACTGAAGCATCAAACCGGAAGTAAGCCGTCGTGTCACAGAGGAAAAGGAATCATCACTGTACGAAAAGAGAACTCCAACGACACGGCCATACACTCCTGCAGGACGACGATGACGAATCCACGGCTTACTGGATGCCGCATTCTCCTCCGCCTCCGCGTGACTGCTCCTCATAGCAGGCGTATCCCAGTGGCGGCGCCG
>NW_021192335.1:0-1063 GCF_002162155.2 Triticum dicoccoides | reverse complement strand
TGCCACCGGAGCGTCGTACCGGGCCCTCATACATGCGGGGTGGTGTTGTGGCATGTCCGAAGAGGCGGCACGCGTCTCCGGGTTGTGGCCCCCCTCACGGACGGCAATGAAACGGTAGTAGACGTTCTGCGGTAACGATGCAGCGTGAATATTATTAAATACTTGGAGCGCGATAAAATCATGAGTTTTTTACACAACGTGGGCACATGTGCTATAGGACTGATGGTAATTTTTCATAATTTTTTGTGATGGAGAAGTATCTGAACACTTCCCTCTACGCGGATTGCTCTTCGCACGTCTACGACTGTGGCCGGCGGCCTCCGGGGGCTAGCATACCGTCAAATCTTGCGTAGGCGGCCTCTCACAAATCTGGAAGTGTTGAGGCAGTTGCAAACGCCCAGCACGCGTCTCCGGGGTGTGCCCCCCCCCTCACGGCCGCCGCCGCCGCCGGCACCTGGAGGGGGGAAACGGACGCGTCGGGTCTACACGGAGTGGATGTAGCTGTGGGTTTGGCCCGGATGTTGCTCCAAAGTGTTCCTCTGGGCCGACCTAACACAACCGGGTGGAGAGGTCCACTGGTCAAAGCCCGTCCGTGCAAAGTCAAAGGGCTAGATCCCGTGGTCAAACGCTACAGGGTTAGCCGGGACGGGGGCCCTAGGGGGTAGCAATGCCATCGGAGCGTCGTACCGGGCCCTCATACATGCGGGGTGGTGTTGTGGCATGTCCGAAGAGGCGGCACGCGTCTCCGGGTTGTGGCCCCCCCTCACGGACGGCAATGAAACGGTAGTAGACGTTCTGCGGTAACGATGCAGCGTGAATATTATTAAATACTTGGAGCGCGATAAAATCATGAGTTTTTTACACAACGTGGGCACATGTGCTATAGGACTGATGGTAATTTTTCATAATTTTTTGTGATGGAGAAGTATCTGAACACTTCCCTCTACGCGGATTGCTCTTCGCACGTCTACGACTGTGGCCGGCGGCCTCCGGGGGCTAGCATACCGTCAAATCTTGCGTAGGCGGCCTCTCACAAATCTAGAAGTGTTGAGGCGGTTGCAAA
>NW_021192334.1:0-1181 GCF_002162155.2 Triticum dicoccoides | reverse complement strand
TGTTCATGAGAATATGATGCTGCCTAAATTGGATACATTTGTTTTGCTTACAAATGAAGGGCCTAGCTTGGAGAAGGATGAACATTGGATTAAGAACAAGCATGGAGATGATGGCATGCGCAAGGGGAACAAGAACGGAGTTACAAGTGATGATTTCAGGACTTTGAAGCCACCATA
This sequence comes from Triticum dicoccoides, assembly GCF_002162155.2. Taxonomy (NCBI): domain Eukaryota; kingdom Viridiplantae; phylum Streptophyta; class Magnoliopsida; order Poales; family Poaceae; genus Triticum; species Triticum dicoccoides. Next base: position 1,004 of record NW_021192334.1, on the reverse strand, counting down.
ATGGGTGCATGAAGCCTTGGACGAAATATACAAGATGCCACTTCATAAATTTCGTCCCGAGGCTATTATAGGTGCTGCGTCACCTTATTATTGGGCCAGGCCCATGTAATTTCGAAATACATAAGTATAGGCTATTTTTAGAGTCCGTATGTGTGGGGAAACAAGAGATAGGGTTGATTTCGGACCCCTCCACCAAGGGTCACGAAATTCCCCCCTCTTCCTCCATATATACAGCCCTTAGGGCATGGTTTAGACTTTGGGTTTTGTTTAGATTAAAAGTTCGCCATAGGTGCAACTTCGCGTACTTCGTTTGTGTTCAACGACCAGACAAAGGCGTCACAGAACCCCACCTTGATCAATAAAGCTTTCATCTTATATTCGCAATATCCAGATTGCAATCTCAGTTTCTTGCTTGTTCTTCGTTTGCTCGCAGGAAACAGACCCTCGTGGTCAGGTTGATCGTGCTCCGGCGTGGTCAATAACCTCTCGGAGTTAGTTTAGCGATTGCTAAGGCGCGACGTCCTCGCACGTTCGTAGTTGGATCGTCAAAGTCGACTTCCACCAAAGCGAAATCCATCATCTCATCAAAAGACGGGACACCTCCGCCTCTATCACCTCCTCCATGCGCCTCCTGCAACAATAGAAGACGAACGGAGCTAGCTGGAATGCATAGCTTGTTAGCACGAAACACAAATCCATCGTTAACGACGAACTTGTTCCACATTCTTCCTTCTTTACAATTCTGCATTACATCTTTAAAATCAGCATCATGCACATATTGATCTTTGATGGTCTCCAAACCAAATATTTTGAAGTCAAGTTGTGAAAGCATAGTATAGCGGCGAGACAATGCATCAGCAATAACATTTTCTTTTCCCTTCTTGTGTTTAATGACATAAGGAAAAGTCTCAATGAATTCAACCCATTTAGCATGTCTACGATTCAGTTTAGCTTGACTTTTAATATGTTTCAAAGATTCATGATCAGAATGTATAACAAATTCT
>NW_021192333.1:928-1838 GCF_002162155.2 Triticum dicoccoides | reverse complement strand
TCTCTAAACAATTAGGTAAATGACCAAAAAACAACAAATGATGTCAGAACATGTTGGAAATTGATGACGTTGCTTTGAATGCTGCATACTAAACACAAAAGAAGTCCGGCGTTCAAATAAGTTTAAAAAACATTGAAGTGCCCGTGTAACAGATGAGTTCTCGTCCGAAACCCTGATACTCCGAAAGAGTTTGTCCAGTTTGTACACGAAGTGCGTCCAAACTAGAAGTGACCCTCTCTACTCTTTCGCACATGCTATGCGGGTGAAATGTTGATACCATGCCAAGTTTCAACATTTTCAGAAGTCATTTTGTAGTGATTTTCAATTTCACGGTCATTTAGCTCTCTAAACAATTAGGTAAATGACCGAAAACAATAAATGATGTTAGAACATGTTGGAAATTGATGACGTCACTTTGAATGCTGCATACTGAACACAAAAGAAGTCTGGAGATCAAATAAGTTTAAAAAACATTGAAGTGCCCGTGTAACAGATGAGTTCTCGTCCGAAACCCTGATACTCCGAAAGAGTTTGTCCAGTTTGTACTCAAAGTGCGTCCAAACTAGAAGTGACCCTCTCTACTCTTTCGCACATGCTATGCGGGTGAAATGATGATACCATGCCAAGTTTCAACATTTTCAGAAGTCATTTTGTAGTGATTTTCTATTTCACGGTCATTTAGCTCTCTAAACAATTAGGTAAATGACCGAAAAACAACAAATGATGTCAGAACATGTTGGAAATTGATGACGTCGCTTTGAATGCTGCATACTGAACACAAAAGAAGTCCGGAGTTCAAATAAGTTTAAAAAACATTGAAGTGCCCGTGTAACAGATGAGTTCTCGTCCGAAACCCTGATACTCCGAAAGAGTTTGTCCAGTTTGTACACGAAGTGCGTCCAGTTTTTGC
>NW_021192333.1:0-918 GCF_002162155.2 Triticum dicoccoides | reverse complement strand
AGATGAGTTCTCGTCCGAAACCCTGATACTCCGAAAGAGTTTGTCCAGTTTGTACACGAAGTGCGTCCAAACTAGAAGTGACCCTCTCTACTCTTTCGCACATGCTATGCGGGTGAAATGATGATACCATGCCAAGTTTCAACATTTTCAGAAGTCATTTTGTAGTGATTTTCAATTTCACGGTCATTTAGCTCTCTAAACAATTAGGTAAATGACCGAAAAACAACAAATGATGTCAGAACATGTTGGAAATTGATGACGTCACTTTGAATGCTGCATACTAAACACAAAAGAAGTCCGGTGTGCAAATAAGTTTAAAAAACATTGAAGCGCCCGTGTAACAGATGAGTTCTCGTCCGAAACCTTGATACTCCGAAAGAGTTTGTCCAGTTTGTACACGAAGTGCGTCCAAAATAGAAGTGACCCTCTCTACTCTTTCGCACATGCTATGCGGGTGAAATGATGATACCATGCCAAGTTTCAACATTTTCAGTAGTCATTTTGTAGTGATTTTCAATTTCACGGTCATTTAGCTCTCTAAACAATTAGGTAAATGACCGAAAAACAACAAATGATGTCAGAACATGTTGGAAATTGATGACGTCACTTTGAATGCTGCATACTAGACACAAAAGAAGTCCGGCGTGCTAATAAGTTTAAAAAACATTGAAGCGCCCGTGTAACAGATGAGTTCTCGTCCGAAACCCTGATACTCCGAAAGAATTTATCCAGTTTGTACACGAAGTGCGTCCAAACTAGAAGTGACCCTCTCTACTCTTTCGCACATGCTATGCGGGTGAAATGATGATACCATGCCAAGTTTCAACATTTTCAGAAGTCATTTTGTAGTGATTTTCAATTTCACGGTCATTTAGCTCTCTAAACAATTAGGTAAATGACCGAAAAACAACAAATGAT
>NW_021192332.1:0-981 GCF_002162155.2 Triticum dicoccoides | reverse complement strand
ACCGATACGTGTCTTGTCATGCATCGTTATGCATCTATTTGCTCAAATATTTATTGTTTCTTCCCCCTCTTCTCTCGCTAGACACCGAGACCGACGCCGCTGCTACCCAATACGACTACGGAGTTGTCGACCCCTCTCTCTTGCCAGAGCAACCAGGCAAGCCCCCCCTTTGATCACCAGATATCGCCTACTCTTCTCTATACTGCTTGCATTAGAGTAGTGTAGCATGTTACTGCTTTCCGTTATTCCTATCCTGATGCATAGCCTGTCCTTGCTACTACTGTAGTTACCATTACCTGCTATCCTACTACTTAGTATAGGATGCTAGTGTTCCATCAGTGGCCCTACACTCTTGTCCGTCTGCCATGCTATACTACTGGGTCGTGATCACTTCGGGAGGTGATCACGGGCATATACTATATACTTTACACAGTTACATTACCTGTGGTACTGTTCAGAGTTGGGAGCTGAAGGGGCAGGTGGCTCCATCCCGGTAGAGGTGGGCCTGGGTTCTCAACGGCCCCCGACTGTTACTTTGTGGCGGAGCGACAGGACAGGTTGAGACCACCTAGGAGAGAGGTGGGCCTGGCCCTGGTCGGTGTTCGCGGATACTTAACACGTTTAACGAGATCTTGGTATTTGATCTGAGTCTGGCTATTGGCCTATACGCACTAACATCTACGCGGGGACAGTTATGGGCACTCGACGTCGTGGTATCAGCCGAAGCCTTCGTGACGTCAGCGACTGAGTGGCGCGCACCGGATTGGACCGTAAGCCTGCTCTTGTATTAAGGGGGCTAGTTCTGCTTCCGGCCGCGTACGCAACGTGCAGGTGTACTGCAATGGGCGATGGGCCCAGACCCCTGCGCCATAGGATTTAGACCGGTGTGCTGACCTCTCTGTTGTGCCTAGGTAGGGCTGCGACGTGTTGATCTTCCGAGGTCGGGCATGACCCAGGAAAGTGTGTCCGGCCAAATGGGAT
>NW_021192331.1:0-2067 GCF_002162155.2 Triticum dicoccoides | reverse complement strand
GAGTTCTGATGGGATCCGGTGCTTTAGTGCTGGTATGATCGCATCCGACATGTTTCCCCGTCTTCGTCCCTTATGCTTGCCACTCCCAGGTTCGCTCCAAAGACGATTCTACATTCTCACTACCATTACAACCGTTCCCTAACAATGGATAATGTCCTATACTACTTACTCTCCCGCTCAATCACGGAGACGAGTTTTCCACGGTTTCCACCCCTTCCTCCATACCGCAGCAACACGAGTTTTTTCCACCCTTTTCAGAAAGCGCTCTTCGCGCCACAAAGCCGCCCCAAGACGCGCGAGCAATGAGCATCGAGCTTAAACATATCGCAAACGTCAAAAATAATATAACGGGATTAATATATATCGCGCACGTGCGATATGTTTGTCACAAGGCGCAAAAAATAATTATAAAAGGAATGCAACACGAGGACTTCCCAGGAGGTCACCCATCCTAGTACTACTCTCGCCCAAGCACGCTTAACTTCGGAGTTCTGATGGGATCCGGTGCTTTAGTGCTGGTATGATCGCATCCGACATGTTTCCCCGTCTTCGTCCCTTATGCTTGCCACTCCCAGGTCCGCTCCAAAGACGATTCTACATTCTCACTATCATTACAACCGTTCCCTAACAATGGATAATGTCCTATACTACTTACTCTCCCGCTCAATCACGGAGACGAGTTTTCCACGGTTTCCACCCCTCCCTCCATACCGCAGCAACACGAGTTTTTTCCACCCCCTTTCAGAAAGCGCTCTTTGCGCCACAAAGCCGCCCCAAGACGCGCGAGCAATGAGCATCGAGCTTAAACATATCGCAAACGTCAAAAATAATATAACGGGATTAATATATATCGCGCACGTGCGATATGTTTGTCACAAGGCGCAAAAAATAATTATAAAAGGAATGCAACACGAGGACTTCCCAGGAGGTCACCCATCCTAGTACTACTCTCGCACAAGCACGCTTAACTTCGGAGTTCTGATGGGATCCGGTGCTTTAGTGCTGGTATGATCGCATCCGACATGTTTCCCCATCTTCGTCCCTTATGCTTGCCACTCCCAGGTCCGCTCCAAAGACGATTCTACATTCTCACTACCATTACAACCGTTCCCTAACAATGGATAATGTCCTATACTACTTACTCTCCCGCTCAATCACGAAGACGAGTTTTCCACGGTTTCCACCCCTCCCTCCATACCGCAGCAACACGAGTTTTTTCCACCCCTTTCAGAAAGCGCTCTTCGCGCCACAAAGCCGCCCCAAGACGCGCGAGCAATGAGCATCGAGCTTAAACATATCGCAAACGTCAAAAATAATATAACGGGATTAATATATATCGCGCACGTGCGATATGTTTGTCACAAGGCGCAAAAAATAATTATAAAAGGAATGCAACACGAGGACTTCCCTGGAGGTCACCCATCCTAGTACTACTCTCGCCCAAGCACGCTTAACTTCGGAGTTCTGATGGGATCCGGTGCTTTAGTGCTGGTATGATCGCATCCGACATGTTTCCCCGTCTTCGTCCCTTATGCTTGCCACTCCCAGGTTCGCTCCAAAGACGATTCTACATTCTCACTACCATTACAACCGTTCCCTAACAATGGATAATGTCCTATACTACTTACTCTCCCGCTCAATCACGGAGACGAGTTTTCCACGGTTTCCACCCCTTCCTCCATACCGCAGCAACACGAGTTTTTTCCACCCTTTTCAGAAAGCGCTCTTCGCGCCACAAAGCCGCCCCAAGACGCGCGAGCAATGAGCATCGAGCTTAAACATATCGCAAACGTCAAAAATAATATAACGGGATTAATATATATCGCGCACGTGCGATATGTTTGTCACAAGGCGCAAAAAATAATTATAAAAGGAATGCAACACGAGGACTTCCCAGGAGGTCACCCATCCTAGTACTACTCTCGCCCAAGCACGCTTAACTTCGGAGTTCTGATGGGATCCGGTGCTTTAGTGCTGGTATGATCGCATCCGACATGTTTCCCCGTCTTCGTCCCTTATGCTTGCCACTCCCAGGTCCGCTCCAAAGACGATTCTACATTCTCACTA
>NW_021192330.1:0-661 GCF_002162155.2 Triticum dicoccoides | reverse complement strand
TTTCAAATATTAAAACTTGATAAGAACCAAGGATAGTTAGCAAACATCTCTTCAAATATTGCAAATTTCAAATATTAAAACTTGATAAGAACCAAGGATAGTTAGCACATATCTCTTCAAATATAGCAAATTTCAAATATTAAAACTTGATAAGAACCAAGGATAGTTAGCACACATCTCTTCAAATATTGCAAATTTCAAATATTAAAACTTGATAAGAACCAAGGATATTTAGCACACATCTCTTCAAATATAGCAAATTTCAAATATTAAAACTTGATAAGAACCAAGGATAGTTAGCACACATCTCATCAAATATTGCAAATTTCAAATATTAAAACTTGATAAGAACCAAGGATAGTTAGCACACATCTCTTCAAATATAGCAACTTTCAAATATTAAAACTTGATAAGAACCAAGGATAGTTAGCACACATCTCTTCAAATATTGCAAATTTCAAATATTAAAACTTGATAAGAACCAAGGATAGTTAGCACACATCTCTTCAAATATTGCAAATTTCAAATATTAAAACATGATAAGTACCAAGGATAGTTAGCACACATCTATTCAAATATAGCAAATTTCAAATATTAAAACCTGATAAGCACCAAGGATAGTTAGCACACATCTCCTCAAATATTGCAAATTTCAAATATT
>NW_021192329.1:0-763 GCF_002162155.2 Triticum dicoccoides | reverse complement strand
TCATTGACTCAGGGGAGTCAACCAGGGCCCACCCGTGGTCAAAGTCAAAGCCAGCGACGCCGGCGTTTAGCCGCCGGCGAGCCCGACGCGGCGGCGGGAGTGGTTTTGGCCATTTCGGCCACCAAATGGGCCGCGGAGACCACCGGAGGGGAGCTGAGGACAAACCGCAGCTCTTGGCGGAGTCCGTTGAGGTCGGGGTGGCCGGAGTTGGCGCCGGCGACGACTTTGGCGGCCACCGGGGCTCGGTCGGAGGTGAACTTGGCGCTAGAGGGGTCGGTGAGGCTCGTGGAGTAGCTAGCTAGGTGTTGCGGGACTCGGTGAGTAAGATGGACACCATCTTGTGGCCGGAGTGTGGCCGGAAGCACGTCGGCGATGAGGTCCGCGGCGGTGCGGGCGTGTGATCCTCGTGCGGTGGCTACACGGCTCAGGAATGAGAGAGAGAGGGTCGGAGGAGTAGCTAGGCTCACAACGCTCCCGTAGAGGCCACCGGTGAGGTCGGGGACGAGCTGAGGCGGCGACGGCGTTGAAGGGGATCTCCGGCGACGGTGAGCTCGGGCGAGGTCGGTGCGGTGGTCTCGGGCCGCACGAGCACACGGGGCTCGGCTAGCTCGATGAAGTGGACGGCGGCGGAGCTCCTGGACACGGTGGCACGGCGTGGGGTGGACGGAGGGCGTGGCTACGGCGAGGGGGTGGCGGCGATGGCGTCGGCCATGGCTGGGGCGTGCGAGGGGGAGGAGCTGGAGAGGAGAGGGGGTGTCTGGGG
>NW_021192328.1:0-1551 GCF_002162155.2 Triticum dicoccoides | reverse complement strand
CCACGATTGACGATCTCCGGGGTGCGTTTACGTGTCCATCGTCAACACTCACAGTTTTGGCCAATTCTTACCCGTTTCGTTGACTATTACTCACCGATTTTGGGCCCGATGCGATTTCCATAGTTATTGAACGCCAAGGTGCGCATACGTGTCAGTCATCAACACTCGCAGTTTTGGCCGATTCTGGCCCGTTTCTAGGACTATTACTCACTAATTTGGGGTCCCGGAGTGATTTCCACGATTGACGAACACCGGGGTGTGTTTAGTTGTCGGTCATCAACACTCACAGTTTTGGCGAATTCTGGCCAATTTCGTGGACTATCACTCATTCATTTGGTGTCCCTGAACGATTTCCATGATTCACGAATCTCGGGGTGCATTCACGTGTCGGTCACGAACAATCGCAGTTTTGGTCGATTCTGGACCGTTTCTTGGATTATTACTCACCATTTTGGGGTCCCAAAGCGATTTTCATGGTTGTCGAACCCCAGGTGTGCATATGTGTTGGTTGTCAAGACTCGCAGTTTGGGCCGATTCTCGCCCTTTTTATGGACTATTACTTATTGATTATGGGTCCCTGAGCGATTTCCATGATTGACGAACCCCGCGGTACGTTTATGTATCGTTCATCAATAATCCTACATTTGTCCGATTCTGGGCTCTTTCATGGAGTATTACTCACCATTTTGGGGTCCCAAAGCTATTTCCATGGTTGTCGAACCCAAGATGTGCTTATATGTTTGTCGTCAAGACTCGCAGTTTGGGCCGATTCTGGCCCGTTTCTTGGACTATTACTCAGTTTTGGGGTCTCGAAGTGATTTCCACGATTGACGAACCCAGGGCACGTTTACGTGTCGGTCATCAACACTCACAATTTTGGCCTATTCTGGTCCGTTTCATGCACTATTACTCAGTGTTATGGGGTCCTAGAGCGATTTCCACGATTGACGATCTCCGGGGTGCGTTTACGTGTCCATCGTCAACACTCACAGTTTTGGCCAATTCTTACCCGTTTCGTTGACTATTACTCACCGATTTTGGGCCCGATGCGATTTCCATAGTTATTGAACACCAAGGTGCGCATACGTGTCAGTCTTCAACACTCGCAGTTTTGGCCGATTCTGGCCCGTTTCTAGGACTATTACTCACTAATTTGGGGTCCCGGAGTGATTTCCACGATTGACGAACACCGGGGTGTGTTTAGTTGTCGGTCATCAACACTCACAGTTTTGGCGAATTCTGGCCAATTTCGTGGACTATCACTCATTCATTTGGTGTCCCTGAACGATTTCCATGATTCACGAATCTCGGGGTGCATTCACGTGTCGGTCACGAACAATCGCAGTTTTGGTCGATTCTGGCCCGTTTCTTGGATTATTACTCACCATTTTGGGGTCCCAAAGCGATTTTCATGGTTGTCGAACCCCAGGTGTGCATATGTGTTGGTTGTCAAGACTCGCAGTTTGGGCCGATTCTGGCCCTTTTTATGGACTATTACTTATTGATTATGGGTCCCTGAGCGATTTCCATGATTGACGAACCCCGCGGTAC
>NW_021192327.1:0-2002 GCF_002162155.2 Triticum dicoccoides | reverse complement strand
TTGTCACACCCTAGCTAGTCATGCATTAGAGTGTTGCATCATGTTTACTCTTAGAAACTTGAAATGGGGATCTGTGAAACCCTCAGAATCATTTTGAAAATGACCCAAATAAAAATTTCTCCAAAAGGGTCCAAGAAAATGCTCATGTTGATCTCTGAAAATATTGGACAGAGATAAAAATCAAACCAATATTTTTAGTGACTCATGGACATTTATTTTGGGCATTTGGAATTAATGCATAAATATTTGCTTTGGAAATATATTTCTTTATATATTAATATATGTCCAAATATTATGCCAATTATAAAGGAGCTCTGGAATAATATATCTAGCCCCTGCAAAAATTGGCATAAGTTAAATAAATGATTTAATATATTATTTAAATCAAAACAAATGTCAGAAATTAGAAAACAGAAAAAAAATAAAAGGGAAAAGCTTACCTGGGCCCCTCCATGTGCGGCCCAGCCAGCTGGCCGGCCCAGCAAGCCAGCCCAGCCCACCACCGCCGTCGTCCTCCTGGCGCCAGTCGGCCAGGCGTGTGGCCGGCGCGCGCGCACGGCCGGAGCGCCACGCCACCAGCTCGTCTGCCTGCCTCCCCCCCCCGCCAGCGTGACGCCGTGGCGCTTCTTCTCGGTGCCGCCCCGATCCCCTGGCCTTATCTCCCCTCCTCTCCCTCGCTCTCTCTCTCACACGGCCGAACACCACCGTCGCCGCCGTTCGCCATAGCAGCCGACTCCGGCCACCCCTCGCTCCCCCGACTAGCTCAGAAGCTCCGCCTCGACCTCCTCTTCCTCCCCACCGCTCCACGGGCCTCCGGAAGCCCTGCATCGCCGCCACGTCGCCGTTCCCCTCCTCGGACTCCGACCACCGTCGCCGTCGATTCGCCGTCTCCAGCGCGTCCCCGAGCCCGCTTCGACGCCCACTGCAACCGCGGTGAGCAACGCCACCGTTTCCCCCTCTTCTCCCCCTCGTTCCCTCACCGTAGCCTCCTCCCCACCACGGCCGAACCTCCGCCGTCGCCGAGCTCGCCGTCGACGCAGCTCCGGTGACCATTTGGTCACCCCGGCGAGTCCAATGAGTTCGTAAGGCTCCTTAGAGCATCCCTAGCGCCTCGCTTCGCTCGCCTTCGAGCTCCAACCCCGTTTCCGTGCACGACCGAACTCCGGCGGCCGCAGCCGAGCTCGCCGCCGTCGACTCCGGCCACCTCAGGCACGGCCACCACCACCATTCGACGCGCGGGAGCAAGAGCTCTCCAACGATCCCAAGAACGGCCTCGCCCGTGCCCTGTAGCGCGATCCCGCATCGCGCCGCCGTCTCGGGCCTCGCCGGCGTCACGTCGCCGGTGGGTTTGACCCACTTTGACCACGGCAGGAACCCCCCTGAGTCCCTGACAGGTGGGCCCAGCCCTGTAGCTAATTAGGATTAGCGCTAACCACTGTTAGTTAACCCCCTGACACTGACCAGTGGGCCCCAGCGCCACTAATTAGTAATTAGGATTAATTTAACCCTGTTTAACCCCCCTGTCACTGACGTGTGGGCCCCACACGTCAGGTTTGACCCCAGACAGCCACCACTGACGTCATGCTGACGTCATGCTGGCGCAATAATTATATTTCTGGATTTAAATTAAATCAGGAAATTCCAGAATATTATTTAAACTTCAAAAATTCATAACTTTTATTCTGTAACTCCAAATTGGACAAATTATATATGAAAAATGATCAGAAAAATCCAATCTATCCATCTGTACTATTTTCATGCATGATCAAACAAGTTAAATTGATGTTTTAAGCAGAACAAGGAAAAGCACTTTAAAAGGCCATGTTTGAGTTTGAAATTTGAATCTTTGATTCAAATTTGTTCAAACCCTTCTGGTTTTAGTTGCATTAGCCCAACACACTCATATTGCCATGTTTCATGCATGCATCATATTGTTGCACATTGTTTGGTGATGGTTGTGTGTCGGTGTCCTTTGCGACAGGTTCTGCCTCCGAGGAGTACC